>NW_007249901.1:508768-597581 GCF_000164805.1 Carlito syrichta | reverse complement strand
GCCGGTGCGCTGGGCGGCCGGTGGAGGCAAGCTCGGGTATTGATCTGAAAAGCACGGGGTGGGAAGGGAATCGCCAGCAGTGTCGCTGGGGTTTCCATGGAGACGGGGAGAGAGGAAAAAATTCTCTCTGCATCAAGACCAAAGAACAAATATCTCCCGTGAAATTGCCCCAGTGTCCAATGGCTGTTGCTATGAGGTCATTGTGGCCAGCCGGGGCCCTCCAGGCTGGAAGGAGTGTGTTTGCCGGGGTCAGAGCCACCCAGGGCTTGGGGGACGGAGGTGATGTGGAATTCTCCCAGCTGTTCTGAGAGCGAGTGGCTCCGAGGCAGCCCGAAGTGGCTGTGGGGCTTTTGTTTTTCTTGGAGCCTTAATTTGATTAACACTTCAGGAGCAGTGGCAGGGTGTACAGAAACCAGGGCACCTCCACCTCCTCCCACGCCCCCTGCAGGCCGCCCCCCTGCATGGGGCCTGGGTGGCAGAGCCTAGGAGGGGAGCTGGTTTGGATGGGGGGCCCCCGGAGCGGGCTCTCGGATGCCCGGGCTCAGGGCCGGGGGCTCCAGGTCTGAGCGGCAGGAGGAGCAAGAGGTGGGTCTGACCTGCCCAGCCCCACGCGCGGCAAGAAAGCCGAGGAAAAGCGCGGCAAAGCGAGCGTCTGCCCGGGCCATCAGGGAGGATGGCCACATCTGCAGGGGAAGTCCTCCGGGTGCATTTAGTCTCTGGGCTCATTTTATAGATGAGGAAACTGCTACTTGTCCAAATTCTCAACTGAGAACTGAACCTCGGTGTTCTGACTCCCAGGCAGACCTCCTCTCTACCTCCTTCCCTGCTGTCCTCCTGGAGTTGAGGCAGTGTGGCCCAGGGGGTATCACCACTCACCTTCAGCCACAGCCAAGCCCAGAATTCCAGCCAGGAAGGCAGCCCCGGCCACGGATCACACAAACCATGGGGAATTCCAACAGCTGGATCCTAGTGCCTGTGCCCCAGTGGGTGGGGTGAGGAGGGGCGGCCTGGAGGGAGAAGAGAGGTTGGCAAACCTGTTCTCTGCACTGGTGATGGTTCAAGTTGCCACGAAGCGGGTCTCTGGATGACCCAGCACACTCCTGCTCCACCCCCAGCCTCGAGCCAAGGGTCCCTCTGCTCATCCCAAGGCAAGGGGGACGAGGGGCTTCCCAGGACCTACCAGAGACACCTGATGGAGTAGATACTCTAGGCACATTCCAGGGCTGGGCACTGTATCTGTCACCTCCATCCAACCTCCAGCTGGCCAGGGACTGCGCCGCTCTAGGGGAATGGGTGTCACAACAGGGCTTCGAGGAGTCCAGGGTCTAGGTAGAAAGACATGATAAAAGCTAAATCACAGACAGGTGGGACAAGTTACAAGCTATTCGGCTGTCAGAGGAGAGTGAGGTTGAACCGAAGCAGCCGCAGAGGTGGCACTGGGCCTGGACACTGTAGAATCATGAGAATAATTATTATTATAACTCCCACTGCACCATCTAGATCCCGACAACATGGAAATCCCATTTTGCAGATGAGAAGACTGGGGATCGCAGAGGTAACTGCCAAAGTCACCTAGCTAGTAGATAGCAGAGGTGTCTGACCCTAGCTAGTAGATAGCAGAGGTGTCTGACCTCTAGAAGGAGAAGCTTCGGGAAGGCAGATGTCCATGCAGCATGGTGGCTGGTGCTGTGTCTTTTCAAGGGTGAAGTCTGCCAGAGGCCTGGCCCCAAGAGGACGACTGGCAGCACCTGCCGTGGGGCAAGGCCTGGGTGCCACTCCCCTCCCAGTACCTGGAGTCAGGGGTGGTCAGCTGGCCGGCCATGAGAGCCAGTGCTGTCTGTTGTCTTCAGAGACGGTGGCCTGGCGGGGAGGCCAGGTGTCCCGCAGCGTGCAGCTGTTGGACAGGATGGAGCCTGGAGCTGAGAGGGCAGCCTGAGGCCTGGGCAGGCCCAGAGAAGCTGAAAGCTGTTGATTAGACTCCTGTCTGGCACCCAGAGCTGGTTGACAGCTTGTGGCAGCTCCCACCGCTGAGGCAGGGCCGGCTGGATGGAAAGGGTTTCTCAGTGGAAGGCTGGGACTCTGCCTGTGAGGAGGCTGCCCTGTCATGGACCTGGGTTCAGACATGTGTCTGAATGTCCCCCGCTCCCACACTGAGGCTGTGCTGGGAGTCAGGACACCTGGGTTTCATCCCAATTTGGGCCACGTGTTGGGCGGCCTTGAGTGGGTCTCTTCCTCCCTCTGGGCAGGTCCTCAGCAGATTGTTTTGAACCCCACATAGGAAGGGCCAGAGAATAGACATGCTAAGATTTCATTATAGTGGGTTTTCCAGAGAGAGTAGTAGGGTGGTGAGCCTGGGCCCTAGCAGATCTCACTGGGCGAGGGGAGGGAGCCCATGCTGTGCTCAAAGGCCAGCAAGCGTGGCAAAGAACTGGGTCTCTGGGACACACGGCCTGGAGATCCAACCCAGCTCTGCCCCCTGAGTGGCCTTGGACAGGTTATTTAACCTCTCTGAGTCTCAGATTTCTCATCTGTAAAATGGTCCCCATGGGTGCAAATGGTACACAACAAAGGCTGGGAGGAACAAGTGAGCCCATGCATGCAGCGAGCTGGCACAGTGCCAGGCATGCTGACAGACATGGCGGCCATGGCCGCCACTAGAAGGACTGCCATCAGTGAGCTAAAGGCTGTGTCCTTGTTTATAGGGAAGGTATCGAGAATGGTCTTCAGCCCTGTGCATCCCAGACTTTCCCACCCAGAGCCACTGACGCTACACCGGGAAGATCCTGGCTGCCACCTCCCTGCTCAACCAGGGACCCCTCAAGAGCCAGGGCGATCTAGCCTGGCTCACAGGCCAGACCCACTGGCCAGAGGGGTTGCTGCTCGGAGCACCCTTCAGTGCCCCGGGGGAGGTGAAGGCGGCATCACGCGCCTCACTGGCTCTGAGTCTCCACAGGTGTGTGTCTTCGGGCCAAGCTCCCCTGTGCCTGTTTGCCCTGGTTGGGGGGGCAGGGTATAACTCCCTTGGCCGTGCGTGGGTGGAGCCAGGCACAACACTATGGGCACAGCTCTCTGGGGCAGGGGTGGGGCAGAGCCTGCCAGGCGTGCCGTGCTAGCCCCACAGGTACAGATGTGGTCAGTGTCCCCCCAGGAAGTGTCCCCCTGGTTCCCAGCTTAACAGGATCCCTCCCTCCCCACCTAAATAGTAGAACTCAATCTCCGAGAGCTGTTCTGTGCTCTGGGCAGTGAATGACATTCACTAGCATATGCACACCACTTTACAGTTTACACCAGAATCTCTCAGCCTCCACATCACTAATGTTTGGGGTTAGATAATTCTTTATCACGGATATTTTCTGTGCATCGTAGGATGCTCCACAGCAGCCCTGACCTCTACCCACTAGATGCCAGTAGCACCCCCTTTTGACACTCAAAAATGTCTGCAGACAATGGGGGAGGACAAAACCGCCTCCACCCGATTGAGACTCAGTGGTTTACAAAGCTCTTTCACAGCCACCATCTCATCTGAACCACACAGTCTTCCTCGCCACCACTTTTAGGAGTGGAGTGTCTATTACCTTCAGCCCCGCTTTGAGATCTAGAGGTGCAGTGACTTCCCCAAGGTCACACTGCAAATCAGAAGCAGGGCTAGAACTTGGAAATCTTGCAGCTTTCATGCCCCGTCTACAGAACCACTTTGGATGATATGCAACTCTCGTCCAATAGTGCGGTTTCCTTACTGCTCCTGCAAGGCTGCACACATCTGGAAGCCGTGGCTGGGGCATAAACACCTCTAAATATCCTCGTGGTGCCTGGCGCACGCCCTCCGGGTAGCAGGTGCTCCGTCAATATTTGATGGGTGAATGAAAGACGGGCTTGTCCGCTACAAGGGGGGTCTAAGCCGGGGTCCAATGGTGGCCTATCTGCAAAGATCTGGAGCTGGAGGGAGGCTCGGCCCCCTGGCCCTGGAACTCAAGTGACACTAAAGGGCACCGCCGAGGGTGGCAGGAAGCGTGTCTCCGTCACCCTGAGATCTACTGCACTGTCCCTTACTCCCCAGCCAGGGCAGACCCTCAGAGCCAGGCGGGGCGTTTCTCACCCCCTGCCGCGGCGCCCCAGGACCAGGCTCTGCCCGAGGGGCTTGCTCAGGCAGCAGTCACGACCCAGCTGTCTGCCATGGTTTGACTTTCTTCCCTCAACCCTGGATTAGCAATTGAGCAACTCCGCAAGCATCTGACAAGACGGTGCTCCCCAGACCTGTTGAAACTCGCCCCGCTCCGACCCTGTGGAGAGCGGAGCGTTTGCACCCAGCCTCCTCCCCTCGTTCCTCCCTCTGGGGCAAGAGGGGCTTGGGCTGAGCCCACAGTGCACAGTCTGGCCAGGGAGCTGCGGGCGGGGTCACGCCGCCTGCCGTGGCCCCCGCCGTTACCCCCTCCTCCACAGAGCTTGCTGGAGCTGCTGCCGTTAGCGGGATGAGCCCAGCGGGAAGGCGGAGCACGACCCCATGGTTGCTCTCCAGATTTCCACGGGAGTTGTCAGGTTTTATCTGAGTCCTGAACTGCATCTTCTGCGACTCAGCCAAACTCGGAGAGGCTCACTCCCTGCCGCGACCCCCCCGGCTCCTCCTCCCTGCTTTACCTCCCTCATGTCCTGGCAAACTGAAACCAAACAGCGTTCTGGACGCTCCCTGCCAAGTCAGACCCTGCGGTGGAGGGGACCTGGTGGGGGGGAGTCCTGAGGGGGAAGGCGCCTCTGACAGCACTCATGCCTCTTTGGGGAAGCCCATTGGAACAGCCAGGAATGTTGATGGGCCAGGAGCTCTTTCCTGCTGTCACTCTGAATGGTCCCTGCAGCCCTATTTCGAATCCCAGGATTGGACCCAGCAGCCCTTCCCCAAAGGCTGGAGATAGCAGTACTCCTCCCGCATCCCAGGCTTTGAGGATGAATCACAGAATAGGAGCTAAAGGGTCCCCAGAATGATCAGCCCCAACCTCCCCGGGGACACAGAGCTCCCATGCAGGGGGCCCCCCCGGGAGGCCCACACAGACATGTCCCACACTCGACCACGTCAGGCACTGCACCAGGCACATAGGGTCCCTAGCGTGCTGGTGGGAGAGCTGGAACTCCGTCCAGGCCTTCCGTCTTCCCAAGGCCTTTCCTGCAGGTGAAGGCCCACCTGTAGCCCGTGGCCCTCGCCAGTCATGCTCCACGGGAAGTGAGCACCCAGAACACGAGAGAAACCAAGGGCTTCCTCCCTGCCTGGTAGGGTAGGGGCTCAGCCACAGGCTTTCCCAGGACTGGGCCTTCGGAAGGGGTGCTCCTTCCCACTCCCCGTCCCAGGTCCCCTCAGCCAAGCAGGGAAGACAGCACAAAGTTTCAGGCACCACAGGGCAAGAAAGGCGCTCTGGGGACACAGATTGGTGGACCTTTGCAAAGGAGAAGCTCTCTGCTGGGAAATTAGGGGCCAAGGTGAGGTCAGGAGGGGCCTTGGACCTGACACCCACTCGTTTCACGACGCCTGCCTCAGGAGAGAAGGAAAGTTCTCACTTCTGGGCCGTCGAGGCTCAGGTCTGAGTGACTTCCTCCTGCCCCTAGTTGGCCACCAGCTCCCTAGGAGTGAATATGGTGAGATGAGAGTGGGAGCTGGGGGGCTCCTGATAGGGGCAGGGGACAGAGCCCTTGGGAGTGACATATCAGGCTGGGGCACCAGGACACTAGATGTAATGGGAACTGGGGAACCAAGAGACAGAAAATAGGGGTGCAGAGAAGCAGAGGGGGAAAGAGGGGGTCCCAGGACACAGGGAGGGGGAAAGAGCCCCACAAGGCAGGAGCAGGGGCCGGGGCTCCCAAGGAGGCCATCACTGCTCTCCAACTGAGGACATGCGCTTGGACAGAGAACTTGGCCTGGGCCCCGCAAGCCCTAGGGTCATGCCAAGGCTGGGGAGAAGAGGTGAAGGTGGCACCCACCGCCCCACAAACACCAAAGCCAGCCTCTCCTCACCAACTGCCCCTTCAGGGGTTTTGGACCAGTGGCAGCAACTACTGCGACGGCCGCAACAGCTACACTGACTACAGGCCCCAACACTATCCAGGCGACCCCACAACCACCGAGACATCCGCTCCCGGCACCCCTCACTCCTGGAAGCAGCCCAGACTCCCTCACTGTCCTGCAGAAAAGACACGGGCTCTAGAAGGACCTCCGTGGAAGAGCCAGCTGCCTCCCTCTGGCCAGCATCCTTGGACTGCAGCACTTTCATGCCCGTAATGCCTTGGGCCATCTTTGGAGACTCCTCAGCCCATCCCCAGTCACAGGAGCCAGGACGACCTGGGTTCAGGTCCTGACCACCCCACAGGCTGCATGACCTCTCACACTCAACTCTCGGTTTCCTCACCTGTTCAGTGGAGAGAACGACACCTGCCCGGCCCACTGCTGTGTTGCACCAGGACACACTGAGGCATGTGACTCCCGAATGACCGGCAGTAGTGCCAGGGATGGCAAGTTCCTGTGCCTCCAGGCATCTATCATTCCCAATGTTTCCAAGTCCCCAGACACCCCTGAGCCTGTCCTTGATGCCACTGGCCTCACCCTTCTCACCTCAACATCCCCGGCTCTTGAACTCCTAACAGCATCGTCCCTACCACCCATCTCTCCTGGCCCTTGCGAGGTCCACCCAATGCATCAGAATCACCAGGAAACACAATCTCAAACTCTGCAGACTGTCTGGAGATTGGGTCAAAAGTCTACAGCAGAGATGGCGGCTGAAGCAATCCACCATTCCCGGCGGGAGTGCGCCACCTCTCAGGTGGCCAGGAACCAGGTCTCAGAGGACTGAGAGCGTCAAGGAAAACACCAGAGCAGAAACTCGCGCTGGTCTGGTCCGGGATCCAGCAGAGAGGCACTCAAGGACCCATGGAGAGGTGGGGCGGGGAGGTGGCGGTGACAGCAATGGCCGTAACAGAATAGTGCACAGCTCATTCAAACCTCCTGAACCGAGCACGACTAGTCTCTCCACCTTACAGAGAAGCACACTGAGGCTTGGAGGTGTTCACTAACTCACTTCAAGTAACACAGAGCTGGGGTTCAGTCTGTCTGCGTTCTGCCATGCTGAAGAGCAAGGGCATCCGGGGTGGGGGCCCCATCAGGGAGAGGACAGCAGGACACTGAGACCATGGCTACACAATGTCCAGAGTCCTGAGAGTGGGTGCAGGCGTCATACGGATCTCAGGGACCCAGGCACTCTGCCCGCCAACCCGGAAGAACACGGTCCTGGACGGGGCCTGTGGTCACTCTGGCCTCCACCGGCTGCACCCCCGATGCCTGGACCCGCTCAGCGACACCCCACTTTCTCCCGGCTCCCCCACCCGCTTGGCCTCCTTCCTCCCTGGTGTCACAGGCACGACCGCTCCTGAGAAGGCTCTAAATGTGGCCGGGCAGGCAGGGAGGCCAGAGGGAGGGGGCGGAGAGGCCTGGGCTGGCGTCCCAGCCCCCACCTGGACACCCGCAGGGCCAGGACCTGAGACACTGATCTGCCTGGCCTCCCAAACGCTCCAGCTATTTCCCGTCCCCTCTCCTCTTGACACGCGGAGTCAGAGCCGGGAGGAGTCGCAGAGGTGCGGATTTTCCTCCAGGAATTTGTATATTTTTTTTAAAAAGCAAGCAAACCTGGAAAAGCTTGGGACAAGCCCAGCTAATTTTAGTTTCTAATGAAAACAGCAGGTGGCTGAGAGGATCTGATCTCCCTGGCAGGGCACGGGCTCCCGCCTCGCAGGCTGCAGGCACGGGCCGGGCTCAGGGAGGGCCTCCTGGGAGGAGCCTTTGGAGGACCTGCAGCCCCCGCTGGGGAGGAGCAGGGCACGAGCTGGCTGGCAGGGGCGGCCTGGGCCAGTGGGGTAACCCGATCGATGGCGTGGCCATGGCTGGAGTCCTGGGTGGCTGGGGTAGCAGGTGGCAAATTGCTAAGCCTGTGCTCAGCGGTGGCAGGAAGAAGCCTAAATTGGGGCGATGCACCCAGGAGGGAGAAGAAGCAGGATGGTCCAGCCCACCCGTCACACCCTGGCTCTCAGTCGCCCCCAGAAACCGCTTGTGCCGCCAACATTGGAACCCAGCAGCTCCAGGGTCAGAGAGTGGCATGCATGTCTACAGGGGGAGGTTGAGCCACCCCAGGGCGCCAGGAGGAGACTCCTGAGGCGTCCAGGACCGGTCAGGCCTCACCCCTAAGGTCCCCAAGCCCTTGCATTCCCCTCCCACACCCCTGCCTCTTGTCCTGAGGTGCAGCAGAGGGGCCTTGTCGGGACAGAGCCCAACACTCAGGCTGCAAGCATTCTACACGCTATGCCCTGCATGGTGCACTGAGGCAGCATCAGCCCCCCAGCCGGCAAACAGGAAAGAGCCACACTGGGTGCAGGGGGAGGAGATTGACAGGCAGGGCTTGCTCTGCAGACTGCCACTCACTAGCATGGGACTTCACCACCGCAGGCCTCAGTCTACTCACCTGTAAAATGAGGCCAGGCACTGACTGGAGAGCAGAACAAGCAGAAACAGTGTGTGCAAGGGTCTGCAATGCTGGGGTCTTAGCCCTCTCTAACCTGGCACCCAGCCGTCCCCTGGAGAGACCCTGGGGCCTGAGGGGGCAGGGCATGGGGGCTGGCCCCGTACACTCGAGCAAGGACAGCTGTTGCGCCAGAGGGAGGCAGGGGCTGGGGTGGGCCGTGGTGCCAGTGGAAGAGGTTGCTCAGTTCCTTCCTGGAAGCTGGCCCGGTGACTCACGGCCACGGCAGCCTGGCCGCTCACCCTGAGCCCCTGCGACTGTCATTCAGCCCGTCTCCCCTCGCTGCATGCTGAACTGGGGGTTGGGACAGTCAGCTCCCCCAGTCCATCACTCCTTGTGCAATAGCAGAGTCCACTTATCAGCCTGGCACTCCCCGCCCCTGCCAGCAGAAAGAGGATACAACTCTGGGTCATGCAGACCCACCCATTTACTGGCCCCGTTAGGAGACAGGCTTTGAACGTCTTGGGGAGGGAGCTTCCCTAAGGTCGCAGTGAGTGGGGGTCTGCTCCCCCTGCCTAGAAGCCCCTGCCCTTGGATGCCTCCCTCCGGCAGAGGTCAGGGCCCAGTGCCTGGCCCCTTGGCTGGGCAGAGAGGGAGCAGAGGCCAAGTTGAGGACAGGCCAGCTCTGTGCCCTCATGTCACAGAGGGGACAGGGGCCTCCATCCTTCTCCAAGAGGTAAAGCCTGGATCTGAGTAGAAAAGGATCCTATGTAAGGCTCAAGTCCTTGTCCCCCCACGGGGGTCACCTGTGGCCGCCTGAACTTGGACCTGGCCCACCGCCAGTAGCCGGGCTCTTGGCGCCCCCTGCAGGCCAAGAGCCACAGGTGGGACTGGCTCCACAGGCGGCCAGGCAGGGCTAAGGAGTCGGTGGGCACCCCCCTTCCAGGTGCAGCCGCCCTACCTCTCAGCCCCCTTCCCTCCCTTGTCTCCCCTCTGAAAGGCTCCAGCTCCTGCCTGGGCCTGAGCAGGACTCCACCCATCTGTGCATCCCCTGGGCAGAACCTGACAGAATCGCAAGGGAAAGGCAGGAAGACCCTGGGAGAAAGGGGTGCAGGGGCTGGTGAGGGGAGGCTGGACTACCACGGCCTGAGGCCACCCCCTCCCACTTGCTTGCTGTGCTGCCAGAGAAGGGAGACTCTCAATATTCCCTGGCACCTTGGCGTGCCCAGCTGGGTGCCAGTGTATAACCACACCAAGTCCTTCCTCAGCGGCCCCTGGGACAGGAACCCTCATCTCCACTCACACATCAGAAAAGCCAGACTTAGCCGGGCTCGGTGGTTCAGCCTGTAATCCCTCACCTTTGGGAGACTGAGGTGAGTGGATTGCCTGAGCCCGCGGGTTCGAGACCCGCCTGGGCAGCGAGACCTCATCTCTACAATAAAAAAAAATCAGCCGGGCGTGGTAGCGCATGCCTGCAGTTCCGGCTACTCGGAAGGTTGAGGCAGAAGGATCGCTGGAGCCCAGCAGGCGAGGCTGTGGTGGCCGGGAGTGGCCACTGCACTCCAGTCTGGGCAACCGAGTGAGACTCCAACTCAAAAAAAAAAAGAAAAGAAAAGAAAAGCCAGACTTAGGCACAACAGCTGGGGGAAGGAGCGTCCTGGGGGCCAGTGCCGCAGTGAGCAGGAGCGTGGGATTCAGGGTAGAGCTCCCTTGGGCTCAGAAAGCAACCCCGGTTCTTACCCAAGACTGCTCCCAGGCCAGTGCCCGCCAGGCTTCCCAGCCGTGCCTGGGTGTGTTAAAAACTCAGGTGCCCATCAAGTGCTGCCTGGAGTGGGGCCCGGGCACCTCTGCAAAGTGTCAGATGCACGGCCGGTTTCGAGAACCATCCCTCTGGGCCAGCCCCCACGCCCAAACAGAAGCCAGATGCTGCCTGCACACCTCCAGGGATGGGGGGCCCACCCACCCCACTCTGGTCAGCACCCTTGGGTTGAGCGGGCCCAGCTCCCAGTAGCTACTGGCCACAGCGTCCATCCCAGTCCTTGAGCCACATGACAAATACTGTCTCTACCCCAGGCTGTGAAGTCAGGCAAAACCCTATTCAAGTCCTAGCTGTGTGGCCTTGCACACAAGGCAAATCGCTCAGCCTGTCTGTGCCTCAGTTTCCTCCTCTTTACAATGAGGGCTCACTGGCCTGCAGAGAGGAAAACATGCAGTTATGGAAGGTACTTAGCCCGTCCTGCCTAAGTTCCATAAAAGTTAGCTGTTTTCATTATCATCGTCACAAAGAGTTCCTGTATTTTAATAGGACTTTCTATGTACTTTCCGATTTCATCATCATTCATTCACTCATTCCAACTTCCTGTCCCACTGCCTCAGGCCCTGGGTCAGACCCCCTCTCACACACAGATCCTGTTTGTTCCTGACAGCAGTTCCTTGACTGGCAGAACCGGTGGTGCCTTCCCCATGTTCACAGATGAGGAAACTGAGGCCCAGAGAGCGGTGACCTGGCCCTTATCCTTCTTCAGACAAGAAATACGTGCAGCTTCCCTTAGAAGATGCAACAGTGTCTCGCCTCCACCCCGACACCCCCGCCCTTGGGGGACACAGTTTGCTGGGACAGCCCTGGGGAGGCCTGGTGCTCCTGGAGCCTGGGGCGGCAGGATACTTGTGCTCTTGTCCAGAGCACCTATCTGTGTGACTGAGGCTGAAGGTGGGGCCAAGGCCGGAGCTTCCTCTGGGGAGACTGGAGAAGACCCCTTCCCCTGCTCTGGGCCTCCACATGCTCTCCTGTCCCGTGAGGGGTGGGCAAGATTCTCTGCACTGCCAGCTCCTCTGAGGACCCAGAGGCAGCCTCAGGCAGCCCCATTGTGGAGTGAGCAGATGTGGCTCCCACTGACCAGACTGGACAGGGGGGCCCTCCAGAGTCACCACTCAGCTCTCCTCCCAGCCAGGCTGCCTCTTGTGCACCTACTATGTGCACCTGGCCAGGGGGAAGGGTGGAGCAGGTTTGAGGGGTAGTACTTGGAGCACAAGCCCCTGGGTCACCCAGACCTGGGCTCCCATCCAGGTCTGCCCTTAAGGGCTGGATGACCTTGAGCCAGCCACTTCACCTCTCTGAATAGCACCTGGCACTTAGTAAGTGCTCAGTTAATGTGAGCTCCTGTTCCCAGAGAGGGAACCACTTCTCCCTCACAGGACCTTTCCCCAGCTCTGTGCCCATCTCAGTGGGCACATTTACCTCTTGCTCCTTACGGCTTTATAAAGGGGAGGCCTTGTGCATTTGCCTCCTGGCCCAGATCACAAAGTGTCTGTCCTCAGGTGGGGCAGAGCCTTCCTGGGCCCCTTGAATGCCACCAAGGAGGACAGGCAGGAGAAGGGCCACAGGTTTGAAGGGGTTTGAAGCTCAGCTCTGGCACTTGCTATCTCTGTCGCCTCTGGCCTGTCACCTAGCCCTCATTTTAGAACCTGTAAAATGGACACAATAATGATCACCTCATAGATTTGGCGCTTTTGCAGCAGGAAAAAGTGCCGCCACTGCATGTGCTCTTAGTAGATGGTCAATAAACAGTCATGGACTCCCTCGTTCTCCCCTACACAGCCCTGCTCCAGCATGTGACTGGCCCCAGACCCTCACATAATGCCCCCCATTTTTACTGTGGTTCTCACAGTAGCCCTAGGAGGCACGAGCATTGCTGCCCATCCCCAGGGCATAAGAGTTCAAGGAGGGGAGGGGAGGGGAGGGGAGGGGAGAGTATGGCGCACTCAAGCCGCCCCACCCACTCCAGCCCATGTCCTGATCGTCTCAAGCCCCCCACTGTCCTCACTGTCCTACCTCCAAAGGGCTGCAGCAGTGATGCTGGTCTCCATCTGGTGGTCTGGGATATGACTGGCAGTGAGGGGCTTGGGCCCTGGGTTCCTGCCTGGGATGGTGAGAGAACTCGGGCAGATGGCAGCCTCAGCCTCTGACAGGGAACAGCGGGAGCTCACAGCTGGACTAGGGTAACGTCCAGGTCCAGACGGTGGGGCAGAGGCCCCCGGGGCAAGGGGGGCTCCCACGCAGCTCCATTAGCTTCCCTACCATGGACCTGGTGGCTGAGATGGTCGCCCTTTTGTGGAAGATAGCACTTCCACCCCTCGGTGCCTCAGAGCCAGGGGGAGGGCCTGCCGCCAGACCAGAGAGAGGTCACTGGGACAAGCCAGGTCCAGAGCCCGGGTCTGGGCCTGGGCCTGGGCCAGGGCCTGGCAAGGGGAGGGGCGGGCTCGGCATCACTTGCCACCCTCCCCACAGGTACCTGGCCAAGCTGTCGTCAGTGGGGAGCATCTCGGAGGAGGAGACGTGCGAGAAGCTCAAGGGCCTGATCCAGAGGCAAGTGCAGATGTGCAAGCGGAACTTGGAGGTCATGGACTCAGTGCGCCGAGGCGCCCAGTTAGCCATCGAGGAGTGCCAGTACCAGTTCCGGAACCGGCGCTGGAACTGCTCCACACTCGACTCCCTGCCAGTCTTTGGCAAGGTGGTGACACAAGGTGAGGGAGGGCGTGACACAGTGTGCAAGGGGGGAGCGTGACGCAAGGCGAGGGGAGGGCCTGCCACCAAAACGGCGAGGGTTGATGGCAGACGAGGGGCCGGGCACGATGCAAGGCGAAGGAGGGCTCGACACGCGGTGCGGGAGGACTCTACGCAATGTGTGGGAAGGGTGGGGCGAAGGTGAGGGAGCGCAGGACACAAGGCACAGGAGAGTGTGCAGAGCTGCAGGGTGCGGGCGGGGCCGGGTAGGGGTGTGCCGTGGGATCCTAGCCCACTCTAGAAGCAAAACCAGCACAGAGCCATGCGGGGGCATTGGCTGTGGGGCACTGGGGTGCCAGGACGCAGTGAACCAGGCAGAGACACTTCTGGGGCGAGTAGGCCACGGGAGGACGCAGCTCAGTCAAGTGTGCAGCATTGGCAGCGCTGGGTCTCCCGGGAGCGTGAGAGGGGCTACTTCCTCATTTGACAAGGGGGAAATTGAGGCCCAGGTAGGGGACAGGGCTGAGCCGCCCAAGGCTCCCAGAGGGGGAGCAGCAGTCACGCTGCAGGCCCAGGGCTCTGACCCTCCACCCTCGCACTCGGCCTTGGGTCCCCACACGCATCTTGCTCCCTTGTGCATCTGAACCGTGGCCTGGAGCCCCCGGCAAGGTCCGCACAAGACGCGCGGCTGCACAGCGCCCAGCCTCTCTCCTCCCGGGCCCTTGGCCTCGTGGGGAGACAGGCGAGCCACGGCCACGGCACGACAGCCGTTGTGACTCTCACACCTGCTAATGGTGACCCAGACGTCGTGCTGCGTAGTTCCAGGAACTGCAACCCATATGGCCCTGCACGACTGACCAGCATATTGCACATGAAGAAACACGCAGAGAGGTTAAGTAACTAGCCCAAGGACACAGAACCAGAACATGGCAGAGCCGGGACCTGAGCACAGGCAGTGTCGCTCTTACCCACGAGGAAGCCCCGTGATGAGGGGATGGGGAGCCCATGGGAGTACAAGGGGGACACCTCCCAGGGCCGGGGCACACAGGGCAGGCCTTTCCAAGGGGATGGGCCCTCAGCTGAGCCCAGAAATGTGAGAAGGCCCTGAGCCAAAGGAAGGGGACCGGGCACAGAGGAAGTTCTGTGGAGCAGGAAGGCGCCTCCAGGAGTCGCAGGCCAAACCCCCGTCCTCGAGGAAGTGTCTGAACCAGTCACCTCTTTTTCTGCTTCCTGAGCGTGAAACTGACACCTCTGAGCCACCAACCTTCGACAGGGCCCTTTGACTCGCTCGGGCAGCAGGAAGGTATTGCCCGGGCCAACCTTGGTCTTGGCACCTGTGGCCCTGGACGGCCGGGGCTGCTGGCTTGTGGCAAACCATTTGGATGTTGTTGGAAACCAACTGTGATAGAAATGTGGAAGCCATTCACCTGGGAGCTGGCAGGGCCAAGGCATGATCGTGCCTGGCACTGCTGAACATGCCACTCTAGACAGCAACAAAGACCCGGCGAGCAGCCTGGCAGCGGAAGACGGCGGGATGGTGACGCCACTCCCCAGGCTGGCTGGGCCTGAGACCAGCCAAGGACTGCAGCCCCTGAGTCTGGGAAGCCCCTCACACATAGCACATAGTTCAGGGGTATATTGGAAGGATTACGGGGTAGACCAGCAGGGTTTCACGTGCCAGGCCTGTTCACCCATGTCCACCTGGGCGCATGCTGTGTCCTCTACCCCAAACGTATAGGCCCCTACAAGCCCCTCCTCAAGGGCTCAGCAGTTCCCTCCTCCATAACACCTTCACAGCTCACCTAAGGGCTCTAAAGTGCTTTGCTCTTGCTAGGGTTTTTTCGTGATTTTTGTTTGTTTTTGTTCTTGTTTTTGAGTTAGAGTCTCACTCTGTCACCCAGGCTGGAGTGCAGTGGCACAATCATAGCTTACCACAGTCTTAAACTCCTAGGCTCAAAAGATTCTCCCACCTCAGCCTCCTGAGTAGCTAGGACTACAGGGACACACCATCATATCCAAATGATTTTTACTTTTGTAGAGATGGGATCTCACTATGTTGCCCAGGCTGGTCTCAAACTCCTGGTTTCAAGCAGTCCTCCTGTCTCTGCCTCCCAAAATGCTGGAATAATAAGCATGAGCCACTGCACCCCACCCACATACACGTTTCTACCCAAACTTGTGGTGTTCAAACTGTTTTGTTTTGAGTTTTTTTTGAGTCGGAGTCTCACTCTGTTGCCTGGGCTGGAGTGCAGTGGCACACTCATGGCCACCACAGTCTTGACCTGCTGAGCTCAGGCAATCCTTCTGCCTCAGCCTTCCAAGTAGCTGGAACTACAGGTGCATGCCACCATGCCCAGCTAATTTTTTAAAAAATTGATTGTAGAGACAAGGTCTCACCAAGTTGCCCAGGCTGATCTCGAACCCTTGGGCTCGGGCAATCCTCTTGCCTCCGCCTCCCAAAGTGCTAGGATTACGGCATGAGCCATCGTGCCTGGCTCACACTGCTTCTATTACACCTTTTTAGAATGAATTCAGTGTCTCTGTGCCTGACCCGCTGCCCCCATCTCGGTCTCAAGTTCTCAAAGGCAAGGGTGGTAGCTTATTACCTGTCTTCTGTCCCAGCACATGGTCAAGCCTGGCATGGAGGGGACAGTCAATGGATGTCATCTAATGACAGAAGCGGGTCAAGGAGAGGACTTGGGGGCAAAGAAGGGGGAGGCACAGGACAAGGCTGGCCTGAACCCCTTCCTTATGGGGGGAAAGGGGTAGGAAATCTGGAGGGGGCCCAGCCCTGGCCAAGCAGCTCTTGGGGACACTGCGATCCTACTGGTGACACCTGCTCTGAACTAATGCCTGAGCGGCATGGTCACACATCCAGTCCCCTTGCAGCTGAGTCAAGGGACCTGAGAGCAGGCCAGTCACACTAGGCAGACATCAGTCCCACTGGAAGGAGGCTGCATTTTCCCATTCATCCAGCTCCTCACTCCTCACTGTGTGCTTGGTTTTCTTCCCAAGCAAGATTCCACTTGGGAAATTCTAATTCGTCTCTACGGAGCAAGAGGAAAAGGGACTTATCTACCTCGAGGCCTGAGAGTGAAGCACTGGCCTCAGACAGCCCAGGGGCTGGCCGTGAAGTGGATGGATGGGGGTATGGGCAAGCCCAGATCCTGGCAAGTGACTCCACACCTTGGAGCCTCAGTGTCCTAGCCTGTCAGCGAGCCTACACAGGGCTCATTCACAGGGCTGTCACGGAGACTCAGTGGCTTGACATGTGGGAAGCGCTCCGTGCCGACCCTGACCCAAGAAGGTCAGTCCCAACACCAGCTGCTGTCACCTTCCACGGCAGCAGTGGGTGTGGATGGCCTCTCTCACATCCCCAGTGCTCAGGATTGGGGCATAGCTGGTGCCTGCACACATGAGCTGCCTGGCTCGGGCTGTGGTCGCGGACATGGAGGAGGACAGCGCTGACAGATGCCACCAGGACCCAGGTCATCTGCAGAGGGCTCGTCGCAGGCCGTCTTGCATCAGGTCCTCCTCTCGACAGCTCTGAGTAATGCTGAGTGTAACGCTGTTCTCCCATGTTCCGGCTGAGAAGGGAGGCAGAGCCAGCAGAGTGGTAACACACCCAGGCCCTGGGCCTGCCAGCTCTTGGCTGGGAGATCTTGGGCAAGGTCCATGCCCTCTCTAAGCCTCGGTGTCCTCCTTCCTGTAAAATGGGGAAGTCCCAGGACCATCCTCCTAGGATTCCCATGTGGGTTCGGAGACAAGGGCTAACTGGCCCCTGCAGGGCTCAGCTCTGGAGTGCTCTCTCACCACCAGCACTGGCCCAGGTCCCCTAGCTTTCAATGCCACACTCGCCGCTCTCAAGCAGTGGAGGCCGCCCTGCTTCTGGCCTACAGAGGCAAGACGGACGGTGAAGTCATGATGAACGGTGGGGCCGATGTGTCATTCAGGGCCAAGCTGTGTGCTCTAGGCTGGAAGTCTACCAGGCATTTGGTAAAGATGGCGTCCTGGACAGTGGGGAAGGCAGGGAGGTGGCAGTCCCTGGCTGAGCAGATGTGTTTTTGCCAGTGCTTAATCCTGGAGCCTAAAGCAGCCCCTGCACATAGCAGGGAACTGATGACTCTGTGGCGGATGAACACAAGGGTCTGAGGAGGGAGGGAGGCCCTGTAGGTTGGCTGGGGTGTGTGTGGGCTGGCTGGGCCGGAGGGAGGGGCAGGAGAGGTGACAGAAATGCCTCTTCTCCTGTTTCCTGAATCTGGAGACAACACCAGACCTCCTCCAGCCTCTGTCATGTCTCATTCTGTGACCTCAAGCAAGTCCCTGTCCCAAGAGAAGGCTCTTGAGGCCAAGGCCCTGTCATCTCTGACTGTCCTGGTTGACAGGCCATGTGGTGCACTGGCCATAGCAAAATGCAGGTTCAAACCCAGGTCTACCTGTCCACTCCCCACACATCTGAACCATCTAGGACACTCCACTGACTGAAGCCCCAGGCTAGACTTGGGAAGCAAATGCTAATCAATCCCGGGCAGGCCTCACTAAAGCCTATGTTCTCACCTTTGTCCTCAATGTGGGCATCACACTGGACCCATGAGGTAGAGAGCATTCTTTCCTCCTGGGTGACCTCTCTGGCCAGTCTTTTGATGCCATCAGCTAAGCTACAGGAGATTGGGGAGAGGGTACCACAGATACACTCCCAGACCGGTGTGCCTTGAGGCTGCAGCAGCCAGACAGACACTAGGACAAGGAGGAGATAAAGCAGTCTGTGCCTGATTCCAACCGCCTGGGGCAGGCAGGCGGAGGGCATGAGGGCTAGCCTGCTGAGGCAGCATTATTATCCCCAAGTTAGAGTTGGGGACACGAGACTCAGAAAGGAAGGTCATGCTGCTAGTGAGAGTCTAACACAACTTTGACTCTAAAGCCTGGACTCTTTTCCTGGTCCTACAGTGTCTTAAATCCAAAGAGGCTTCCTGGAGTTGGTTTCAACAAAAGGTGGGCTTTTAGCTAGGCATGGTGGCTCATGCCTGTAATCCCAGCACTTTGGGAGGCAGAGACAAGAGAATTGCCTGAGTTCGAGACTAGCCTGGGCAAATCGGCGAGACCTTGTCTCTACAATCAATCAAAAAATTAGCCAGGTGTGGTGGCACGTACCTATAGTTCCAGCTGCTTGGACGGCTAAGGCAGAATGATTGTCTGAGCCCAGCTGGTTGAGGCCACAGTGGGCCATGAGCATGCCACTGTACTCCAGCCTGGGTGGCAAAGTGAGTCTCCGACTCAAAAGAAAAAAAAGAAAAGGTGGGCTTTTGCAAATCCAAGGAGAGAAGGAAACTGGAAAGACAGGCTGGGCGGGGACAGATGCTGGATGAGGGGATGAGGATTTTCTGGAAGACACTGCCTGTCCTGCCCCACCTCCTAAGTACTCCTGCTGGGCCTGTCCTCCATCAGGACACCTGCCCGCCTGCCCAGGAGATCACTAGGCCCAGGGCTTCCTTGCCAGCCTGACTCAGCCTCAGCCAGTTCTCCAAATGTGCCTTCGATGCAAATGTCCTTCCTCCCAACATCTGGGATGTGCTCGGAGGAGCATGGGCCTCAAGTCAGGCTACTGTTTCAATCCCCACTGGGCCACTTACTGCCCAAGGACCCCTGGGGAAGTCCCTGAGCCTCACCTTTTCCTCTGTAGCACAGAGCTATAGAGAGTGGATTGCTAAGGCTCTCATGAGCCTTACACAGCTATGGGAAGGCTGAAGCACACAGGAGATCTCAAAAACTAGCTACTGTTGGACCCACAGGACAACTCAGAACTTCCAGCCACAGACAGCCCTAGCAATCAGAAGAGGTGGCACTGAGCTGGACCCAGAGGACACATAGGATCCAGACCTGTGATATCAGGGGATGGGTGCTCTGGGAAGAAACAGCAGGAAGAGAGGAACTGGGTGTGGGAAGCAGCCAATGGCTGTGTGAAGAGGAAGAAGGTGCCCTGGAGTGTCCACCTCCACTGGCCCAGAAGACAAGGCCAGGACCCCCTTCCTCCCCAGCAGGGCAGGAAAAGCCCTGACCCAGAAGTAGCGATACCACCTTGCTGGGAAAATCCCACACCACAGTCCTTTCTCTGAGGCCCCTGGGAGAGCAGGCCCCACCAGACCTTCCACCAGCAAGCAGGGCTCCAGCCTGGATACCCGGGTGAAGGTAAGGAGCCAGGAGGGCCACAGCACTGGCATCAGAGGGCTGAAACCCAGGCCAGCTGGAGAAGGTTGGAGGAGCTACTGCCATCAGCCTCAGGGGCAGAGGGCTTGCCCATACCCCCAGGCCTTCTGGAGTCTCCTGTGTGGAGCCCAGAGGCCAACTCCTCACCATCCCCCAATGAAGAAACCACAGAAGGAACTGGGCTTGTCCTACAGCACGTGAGATGTGGAGCAGACCTGAGGAAGCCCTGATTGGCTCCATACAAGGAAAGTGAGAGGAGACTGACCACATGTGTATTCCCAGGGGCTCAGGACCTCTGAGGGGGCAGAGTAATGTCAAGGTTGAAAGCTCTGAAGCTAGGCTGCCTGCATTCAAATTTTGGATCCACCATTTCCTAGCTGGGTATTGTTGGACAAGTTGCCTCACCATTCAGTGCCTCAGTTTCCTCATCTGTCACGAGAAGATTTAAAGTATCTACTGCATAAGACTGTTTCACATGCATAATGTATGTAAAGTGCTTGGCGTCCAGCACATAGTGAGGAGCTCTCTATAAGCTTTAGCTCTTGCTATTATCTTCCGTCCAGAATCTCTTCCTTCAGGCCCATTCCCAAGCTGAGAAAACTACAGTGTCCTCTTCCCTTTGAGACCAGGGAAAAGGGAACCAGGAGTCTTGGTGGATGGATACTGGTTTGGGGACTGGGGCAGAGACCTCCCCAAGCAACCTCCCAAGGGCCTTACACCCCAGGGAGTGCCAGTACCCAGGGGACACCAGCCTGGAACCGGGGTTGGGCCAGGGCAGCCTGAGAGCCAAGAGCAGTCGAGGAGGAAGGACCACGTGTGGCCAGGTTGAGGCTGCCCACCAGTTCCATCAGGCCTATCTCCTGCTTTGACTTCCCTTCCCCCTTAGTCTTTGGGGCAAAGATTTGTGCTGGTTCAGGCCTGGAAATACCAGAAATACCAGAAACTGAAGTCGTCTCTCTTTGGGCGGCCACAGCCTAAAACCAACCAACATGATCCTGCTATTAACCTCGATTAACTTGGAGAAGATTCCATCTCAGGCTGTTGAGGCCCCATTGCTCCAGCCAAGCCCCCCAATGCTGGCCCAAAATGGTCAAGCCTGGGCACAGAGTGGGCAGTGGAGAGTGGGCGGTGGGCGGTGTCCCCAGCTCCAGGGCTGACCCCAAAACAGGACGTCCTGAGTGGCCAGGGAAGGAGTTGCCTCCTAGCCCATGCTCGGCCTCTGCTGCCTCTGTCCACAGACACAGGCACAGAGGAGGTGATTGTTTCCAGCTGACCACGGTGACTGCTCCCTGGGGCAGCCGAGAGCACTGGCCTGGGTGTCACAGCGGTAACTGCCAACCACGGGGCCAGAGCCTGCCCCCTCCACTCCTGCGGACACAGACACCCAGTAAGAGACAGAGGGACAGTCACAGCACACAGAGGCCCTCACAGGGCCCGGGAGAGGAGCAGGGCCTGCTGTCTGGTCGCACATCCAGCCCACCATGCACACTCCTCTCACACACGCCCCCCCCACAAAGACTCCACAACAGCTACACCCCCGAGGCACAGTTCCTAGGAGGATAAAAACATCCATTCAGGCAGGGGCCGAGGGCTGAGGGCCGGCACCAAAATAGAATCACTGAGAAGTCATGGGGCAGAGGCAGACAGACGTGTGCCTGAGTTCTGGTTCTGTCGCTTCCTGGTTGGGTGACCAGGACCAAATCCTTTCCCCCTCTGATCCTGCGCTTCATCATCTATGAAATGGAATGAAGCCCCCCCCCGGGGGGGGGCTTATGAATAATAGGTGCCCCTAAACAGCCAGTGGAGGCCGAGCAGCAGGGGCTGCAGTCAGAAGGAAACAGGAGGCCCAGGAAGGGCTGGGGCAGGATCAGAAGGCAGGGGACCCTCTTGGAGTCCGGAGGGCCAGCCAGGGAAACAGGCCAAAAGGAAGTCGGGCCCTGGTTTACAGTCCTGCTCTGCTCCTTCTCCCTGTAGTCTTGGGAGCTCAGCTGCTCTCCCAGCCTGGCTGGTCATCCAAGACTCCACTGGCCTTCTGGGGAGGGTAAAGGAACACATCCCATGGGAGCTGGACACACAGGCTCCGAGGCCAGGCCACCTGCTGACTGTGTGTCCTCTTAGGCTCCCAAACCTGTCAGATGGGATAATAGGACTTGCTCATGGGCCATGAGACTGGCAGGTTCCGCACATAGGATGTGCATAAGCTGTGCCAGGTAGAAGGAAGCAGGCTCACTATCGACCCCCGATACCCTCCCCTCTACAAAGGAGCGGGCAGGGAGGAGCCCTGGGACCCAGCCCTGCCCTCCCTCTGCCTCCCACAGGGACTCGGGAGGCGGCCTTCGTGTACGCCATCTCTTCAGCAGGTGTGGCCTTCGCAGTGACACGGGCATGCAGCAGCGGGGAGCTGGAGAAGTGCGGCTGTGACCGGACAGTGCACGGGGTCAGCCCACAGGGTAGGTGCAGGACAGGGTCAGATGGGAAGGTGGTGGCCTGGGCCTCAGTAACCGCAGTTCTCACCACGCCCCCCCGCACAGGCTTCCAGTGGTCAGGATGTTCAGACAACATCGCCTATGGCGTGGCCTTCTCACAGTCGTTTGTGGACGTGCGGGAGAGAAGCAAGGGAGCCTCGTCCAGCCGGGCACTCATGAACCTGCACAACAACGAGGCTGGCAGGAAGGTAGTGTGGCATGACCCTGTCACCGCGTCAGGCCCCAGGATGCCTTTCCACCCACATGCCACTGGGAACACGCTGGCTCAGGACAGGCTGGATGGTGATGCAGACAAGTGGACAGGTGTTGCAGAACAGTGTATGTGACCCCATCCCTCACACACATACACACACTAAACAGCACAGCTAGGATCTGAACCCTTCTGTGTCACCGCAAAGGTCATGTGCCTATGTCACCATCTGCCTTCTCGATGCCGCTCCCAGGTTCCTGAGACTAAATGCACCAGTGTCCTCCCCATCACATCACCTGTCATTCATTGTTTCTTGGGACACAGCCCTTAGTGTATCCCCTCCATCAACTCCAAGTGCCCCAAGCACAGGGACAGCATCTTGTTCATCTGTCCCCAATGCTGCTTACCAGCCCAGCAAGGCACGCAGTAGGTGCTTAGCACAGAAGCATGACGGTAAGCCTAGCTGTAACGTCCACCCCCAGGGCCCCATGCTGTGGTGCCCCTCACCCCGTCGGCCACCCCAGCTGCTCCTGACGGCCCCTCCCCCGCCCTCTCCCACAGGCCATCCTGACACACATGCGGGTGGAGTGCAAGTGCCACGGGGTGTCAGGCTCCTGTGAGGTGAAGACCTGCTGGCGAGCCGTGCCGCCCTTCCGCCAGGTGGGCCACGCCCTGAAGGAGAAGTTTGATGGTGCCACTGAGGTGGAGTCGCGCCGCGTGGGCTCCTCTAGGGCGCTGGTGCCGCGCAACGCACAGTTCAAGCCACACACGGACGAGGACCTGGTGTACTTGGAGCCCAGCCCAGACTTCTGTGAGCAGGACATGCGCAGTGGTGTGCTGGGCACAAGGGGCCGCACGTGCAACAAGACATCCAAGGCCATCGATGGCTGCGAGCTGCTGTGCTGTGGCCGCGGCTTCCACACGGCACAGGTGGAGCTGGCCGAGCGCTGCAGCTGCAAGTTCCACTGGTGCTGCTTCGTCAAGTGCCGGCAGTGCCAGCGGCTCGTGGAGCTGCACACGTGCCGGTGACCACCCGCCCACACGCTGGCACCCGCCTCGCAGCCAGGGAAGGTCAATAATTTAAACAGTCTCCCACCACCTACCCCAAGAGATACTGGTTGTATTTTTTGTTTTGGTTTGGTTTTTGGGTCCTCATGTTATTTATTGCTGAAATCAGGCAGGTGACCCCCAGGGCACCAACCGGGGGCCTCCCAGAAGCCTGGGCCTTTGTGGCTGCCACCGACCAAAGGGACCTTGCTCATGCCTCTGGCTGTCCACATGTGGCCACCGCTGACCACTCGGTTGTTATCTGTGTCTGTGTTTCTACTTGCAGACTTAAGAAAGGTGACAGGGAGCGTGAGCACCACACAGCTACTGACCCTGCCATCTAGGGAAGAGGTGGCCCTGTGGCAGGGAAGATAGGTGCCGCCTTGATGGAAGTCACCCGCCCTGGAAAAAAGAGTTCGCACCACTCCACCACACATACCCACAGACTCCTGGAGCTGGAGCCTAGCGGCCTTGTCTCTCAGTCCCCTGGGAAAGGAGTGGGGAGATACCAGGTCAAGGGTGAGGCATCCATTCAGCCCTCACATGAGCAGTTGAATGACCCATCTCTGTGGGCCAGTCCTGCAGCGAGCACAGGTGAGGTGGGAATAGAAGGCTACTGTTCCCCTAGAGCCCAGCCCCCCCAACACACACAGAGTGGGAAACATCCCCACTGCCCGTCTCTCCTAGGCGGAAGTACAGGCTGCCCTCCTGGACCAGAGATCCTGGCTGGGCCCCAGTCCCACCCTGAGTCACCTCCTTACAGTGCTATTCCTCTGTGAAACTGAATATGGAAATCACACATACACACACATACACAGGGTGGGGGATGGAGAGAGGAAAGAGAGAGGCTGTGCAGTGAAGTCTCCCATTATCTTGCTCACTTAACACAACGTATGGAGCAAATACTATGTTCTGGTCCGTGGATGGGCCAGCTCTCTCAATAGTTACAACAGTCCTGGGAAGCACACAAACTAGGAATGCTTGTGCCAGTTTTACGGCAGAGGGGGCACCACTTGCCAGGCCCTACCACGAGCAGAATGCAGAGACAGAGAAGAGTCCTCGGGCTGAGGCTCCTCCTTGGCTCCTGGACTGGAATGCACAGAAACTGCAAGTCTTCTTGGGTCTGAGCCTTGGGAGGGGGTCCTGGCTGGAGGAGGGACAGGGAAGCGGCATGTGGCTCCTGAGGGCAGACAAGGCTCTAAGAGAAGAAGAGGACAGCTGGAGAGGCTGACTTGTGAGGTCACTGCAGTTCAGGCGCCCCCACCCCAGGACCTCCAGGTCTCCAGGCCCCAGGTACCGTGGGTGCTGCAAAAGACTGCCCAAGAGACAGCACCAGCAAGCCCGGCCTGACCCTGTACAACCGCCAAGCCATCAGGAGCCCATCTCTAGGCTGCCCTCACACTGGGCCTCTCTGGGTTTGAGGTCCTGAGCTCTGGGAACCCCATCTGGGATTCCCAAGCCCAAGCTCTTGGCCCTGGGTTCAGTGGCTGAATTCAAAGTCCCAGATTCCAAATACGGGCTCTAGCCTGAAGCAATGCTTCTCCAAGCCCTGTGGTTTGTGCCGCCTGGTGTTGGCTCCCTGGCCAAGAGAGGGTCTACACCCTTGGCCCCCAGCCAAAACCTCTGCTCAGTGTCCATCCAAGGAGGAGGCCAAACCCAAGTGAGAAGCTGGAGCCACATTTGAATGTGGGGATCATCTTGGGGCAGCCAGCTCTGATGTGGATGAAAGCTGAGCTAACCAAGTGCCACCACAACTGCCCTGCTGGGCCCACTGCTCCTCTGGAGGGCTCTGTTCAGCTGTCCACTCAGCCAGGGAAAATACTATCCCTCACTAGCTGAGGCCAGACCCAGACAAGGGAACATGGGACCCCTCCCCTCCAGGGACAGAGGAACCCACTCTCGAGGAACCCAGAGGACTGAGGGGCTGGGCTAGAGGCTGGGGTGACGGGTATGCCCCAGGAGGAAGTAAGGGCTGTGCCTGTCCACAGGCTTCACCTCCCACCCACCAGGGAGCTCCTCAAAGCCAGTCAGACCAGATCATAGCAACTCCTGCCCAGCCCTGCTGCTGCCAGCACCGCCAAGGCCAGAGGAATCCACAGCCACAGGAAAAGGGAGCTTCCTTGGCCATGCCCAGCTCCAAGCTGCCCCAAATAAAAAAGGAATGGGCACAGGCCTAACACAGCCCACCCACCCTTGGTCCCACAGGGGTCTCGAAACTGGCCCACGGGTCTACGTCCTGCCCAAACCACTCTACTAATTTTATCCCAAGGCAAAGGTGATGTCCTGAGGCCTAGGGCTGGGGAGATGCCAGCTCTGGATGCTGCTACCTTACTCTGCCACCTCCACCCCATCCTCCAACTTTTTTACTAGGCTCTTTGCCATTATGACATCCCTAAGACATAGTCTGATGCACGATAAAATGATTATTTCTTTATCTTGCAATTGTGACAGTGACTTTTTTCATATAATAGATGACCTGGGGAAGGACATGAGAAAAAGCAGATAAATAGTAGCAAATTCTAAAATTGGGGATCCCCTTTGCCTTGTTCGTGACTGGTATGAGGGACACTGGGACCCGCCCACATGCTCTCTGAAATCCCACCATTAACACTCAACACACACTCCACTGAGCCATGGCCAGCTACATGAGCCTTGGCCTGCATGAGCTGAGCAGATCTTTCATGAGTGTTGCTATGGATGGATGGAGGGTCTGAGGTCCAGGGACCTAAGAGGTCAACTCCAGGAACAGAACCCAGTCAGGAGGATATTTTTGACTTCATATAACTCAAGCCAAAAGCCACAGCTGAGAGAGCTCCCTGCTGATGCGGATACTCAGGGTAATCTCTCAGCAACCCCCATTCTAACTGTGTGAAGTTCTGGTTCTTACCAAGGGAGGCCATGGCCTGTCCCCCACACCCACTGCAGTAAAAGAATACCAGACTGGGAACAGGTCACTATGCACTCAGCTTTCCAAAACCTTAGCAGGGTAAAGGGCTAAAGGCATGCTCTTTCAGGACAGCAGGGGTACATGTGAATTTGTGGAGAATTGGGGTAGAGAGATGACACACAAAGGGAGGGGCAAGACCTAGAGTATGGGTGGATGGCAAAGGACACTGCATCTTCAAATCAGGATCAAAAACAGAGAAGGGACAGAGGTACCAACACGGCAGAGCAGAGAAGTCAAGGTGTCCATGCCCAAACATCTTCTAGAACTGTGACAAGTTCCCAGGCTTTGAAATCAGCAGGCCTGGGTTTAAATCCCAGCACTGCCACAACTTCACTGGATGGAACCTGAGATAATACACTGTCCTCTCCCAGACTCATTTGTTCATCTGTAAAATGGACTGTCACCCCCACCACACATACATACACACTCTTTGGTAGGGTTAAATAACAACAGAACCTATTTCTCAGAGATGTGAAATAAAATGTATGTACAACTCAACAAATGGCAACTCTTGTTGTAAATATTATTATTCCCTTTTCAGGAACATAGGAGGCAGTTAAGGCAGTTACAGGATGACAGAAGCTGGAAGCGGGATAAAACGGGGAGGAAAGCAGAGACCATGTGCCACAGGTCAAGGTTGAAGCTGCTGCCTCAAGACTAAGGCCCTCGCAGAGCTCAGAAGCAGCCAATCTCTACCCAAGCAGATTCCTGGGGCCTGGATACCCAGGCAGCAGCTGGCAAGGCTCTGGCAAGGCTCGAGCTGGAGTAGTTGAATGGGATCCTGATGTCTGAGAAAAGCAGAGTAAGGCCAGGGAGCAGGGTCAAGTGGGGCAAGGCCAGAAGTGCAAGTGGGAGTGCCTGAGCTGTAGAGAGGGTGCAGTAGGCCGAGGACACTGCCCATGCGATGGAAGGCAGGCCTGTAGGCTCCCAGGCTGGGCCAACTGGCAGTCACTGTGTTCAGGCTCCCTCCTGGGCACTGCCCTCAGAGCTGAAGGCCTCTGGGAGAGGGTGGGAATGCAGTGACCAGGTGGATCTCCTCTCAGCTTCCTCCCAAGAGCAGGCAGTCCAGGGGACACCTGGGAAGCACCAGAGGCCAAGAAAGGGCCAGAGAACACAGGAAAACACGGTGGAAGTCCAGGGGCTAGACAACTGAGGGAGGCCCAGGGCTAGAAACAGGGTGGGGAAAAGGAGGGAGGAGACGCAGGGAAGGCGACAAGAAGAGAAGGCACCAAGGGACGCAAGGGCAGTGACTGTGTCTGGGCAGAGGAGCCCAGGAGCATCCTCATAAGAGGAGAAAGTGCTGAGTTTCAGGAGAAAGCAGGGGAGGGGGAGTCTGAGGCACACGGGGGAGGGTGTGTGAAGCGTGGCCTGGCCTGGCCCAGGCGATGATTTCATAGGCTTCTCCCCCCATTTCTTCCTGAGCCGCCAGTCCTGGTGACCCCCTGCCCGCCTCTCAAGGGTCTAAGCCAAGCAGGCGCTGACAGGAGAGAGAAGGGGCCCTTCTGAGCCAGGCCCCCAAGGCTGGCACAGTGCCTGCTGGGGGAGGAGGGGACCAGAGCCCAGCCCTTGTCAGCATCCCGGCCGGCACTTCGGAGGCAATTAGCAGCCCAGCTGAGCTAATCCCCCGCCTGGCGAGGCCAATACAAACAGGCCCAGGCCGGGTGCACACTCGCCTCCCTGTTTGCTGAGGGGCCCGGTGGTCCGCCAAGAACAACACCAATAACCCAGGGCCTTCTCTAGGTTAAGAGGAGGACCGGAGCCTCTGAAGAGCTGACAGTGCCCGGCAGAGCCCACTCTGGCCAGGAGTCCCGGCTGCCCCAGAAAGGCAGCCACTGTTCCCAAGCCTCAGGCCAGACGGGAAGAAGAAACAGGACACAAGGAGCCATATATTCTTATTCAGCACACGCCCCCCAGCCCCTCCCATGCCACCTGTGAGGGAGAAGGTCCAACTCAGGCTTGTGCCACCTTGGCCAGTCCAACAACTGAGGGTAGGAGGGCTTGGGAGGGGCTGGACTCTCCTAGTCGGGCCCAAGGATGACGAGGCTCAGTGCTGGACACGGAAGCCCGAGGTCATTCGACCTAGCCCTTGCCCTCAAGGAGCTTACAGTCAAGCAGAGAACAGACTACACATGTGACTTTGGAGCAGGGCCAGGGCCTAGCCCTGCCAGCACCCCCAAGACTTGGAAAGGCAAAGGGGGACTCAGGAGAAGGAACAAGCTGAGGCCCAGAGACTGGTAATTGGGGAAGATGGTACCAAGCGAGGTAGGAAGGACCCAGGACAAGTTTGCCAGACTCGTCCTGGGTGAAAAGTGGCTCTTCAGGGTTTAAGCAGCTTGACCCAGCAGCCACCGGGAGCACCCAGGCCCCAGGCCAGGCCCTTCTCGCCCACCCCTGATCAATTCCAGACCAACTCCACCTTCATCAGCCCCAGGCCGGGGTTTTCCCTTTTTGAACCAAAGCCTCAGTGTGGTTGCTCACCTACTCAGGAACCCCCTTTTCATCCTACAAGTCCCCAGCAGCCTCCTGCCAGGGATAAAGGTCAGAAACAGACTCTGCAGCAACATCAGAACCTGCTACCTCCTGGAGCATCTACGTAGGAAGGTGTCAGATGTGGCCTCTGAGTGAGCAAGGTCTCCTCAGGATACTGCTGCCAGTCAACACTCAACACCACTGTCTACCAAGCACCTTGTTGACCTGCATTATCCTGTGTGGTGTGCACAAGGACAGGAGACACACTTCCTGCTGGGTAACGAGGCTAGGAGGCAGATGCACACTTCAGCCTCACCTACAGGGGACACGGCCCACAGAAGGGAAGGGCCATGGCTAGAGCTGGAGCCCAGGGCTTTGGGCTTCCAGGAGGATGTAGTGTGTTACAAAGGCCTTCCTCAGTTCTGCAGGCTCTCCACTCTCCTCACCCCTCTGCTGACCTAGACCTACTTTTGATACTGTCTGGCCAGGTCTCAGAGCCTTGAGCCTACCCCACTCCCCACACAGCATCCATTTCTGGCTGGGCTCAGCTGAACACTGCCACTCTGCTGGGGACTTCCACGTTGCTCTGTAGATGACTTTCTCTTTAGGGCAAGGCTGCAGGTGCACTGCTGGAGTGGATAAAGCCACAGCTGGCTGGGCACGGTGGCTCATGCCTGTAACCCCAGCACTTTGAGAGGCAGAGGTGAAAGGATTGCCTGAACCCAAGTTTCAAGACCAGCCTGGGCAACTTGGTAAGACCTCATCTCTATAACAAATCAAAAAATTAGCTGGGAGTGGTGGCACACGCCTGTAGTTCCAGCTACTTGGAAGGCTGAAGTGGAAGGATCGCCTGAGCCCTACAGGTCGAGGCTACAGTGGCCTGAGAGTGCCACTGCACTCCAGCCTAGGTGACAGAGTGAGACTCCAATAAAAAAGTAAATAAATAAGTAAAGCCACAGCTGAACACTGCGGTCCTCCCCACCCCCAGCCAGCTGGCGTGGCAGCACCTCAGTCCCAGCTCCAAGCCTGCCAGACTAGCTGTTGGGTTCCTGCCCATAGCAGGAAGGGGCTGACAATCCACCATCCAGACCCCTTTTGGGCTGCTCCTACACCTGGCTCTTAAACATCCAGCCTGGACCAAGGTATAGAGGAGTCAATGAGTCCTTTTCCCCTTTGGTTCAGCCAAACAGGGAGGTAATTTTTCAAAAACATCTTTTACTAGGAAACTGAAGGAAAACAAACAGATCATAAGTACACAGAAACAAGCAGATTCCTAAGCAAGGCTTTAACCCACACCTAACCAGAGTCCCACAGACGCTGCTTCTCCCTTCTTTCTCCAGGAAGTTTCTTTCCTGGCACCAGAAGACAGGGGTCTCATTCTAGACCCCCACTGCTGGCAGCCTGTGGAGTCTGAAACAAGGTTGTAAACCTCTTGACCTCATCTGTACCACACAGGTAAAGCTAGCACAGAGTCAGGACTGGTCCCAGGTCTAGCTCCAAAGCCTCCATCCTGCAGGGTCTCCCTACCCTACACCTCTACCGTCATGGCTGCTAGAGGGCCAGGTGAGACAACTACAGGCAGTGCATCACGACAGGGAAGGGCTGTAAAGGACGCCAGTGGGAGCCACCAGCCAGCACACAGCTCCTTCCTCATGTGTGAGAGGAAGTGTGTGCTGGGACTGTGAGGGCTGAGATGACACCAGAACTGGCTAAGTCTCTCTTCCCCGTGGAGTCTTCCCATCCCTCCTCCTCCCAGCACCTCCTGTAGTCTGGGCCTCCTCCCCCATCCCTTTCTTGGACAGCGGCTGGAGCCACCTGGGAAGCTTCAGGAATGGCTGATGGTTATCACAGCCAGGGCAGGGCGAGCTGCTGCCCCTCTGATTCATCACGGAGCTGGAGAGGATCCCGAGAAGTGACCAAGAGGGGGCGGGACGGCTGCCATGAATTCAGATGGCTTCAATCCAAAAAAAGGGCAGCTGAGGGGGCGGCTAAGTCATTCACATGAGAAGAGGATGAGAGAGGGGACTTTGGACTTGCCCTTCAAAAAAACAGACATGGTGTAGCGAGAAGCCTGCACGCCAAAGCTCATAGCCGCCGTGCCTGCACCATCTCAAGGACGACCTTGAGAACCAAACCAGGATGCAGGGACCAATAAACAGCTCTCTCTCCTGTCCCCTGCACGTCTGACCTGGGCCATGCACTCTCCCTTCCCACAGGGGCCAGCTGTCACAGCCAGGCACTCTATGACAACATTCCACGCGCACCCCAACCCACTCCTCTCAGAGCCTAGGAAACACTGAGCATGGCCCAAGTTCCAGTCCCCAAAGTGTTCAGATGCACATTTTCAACCACAGCAGGCTTCAGTTTGAGAGGACCCCAGAATGGCAAGGGAAAAATAGGGTACTCCCTCCATCACACCCTCCAGGGTCAGAGCTCCACACAACTCACTGGTACCCTTTACCTACGTCCCCTGCTTCTGAGACAAAATCCCTGACTGGCTAATTCTATCCAACACCTCAAAGTAAATCTTGTGGCTAAAAAGCAATCGTGATGTATACAAATGTATACATTTCAAACTATACACCATCTATTCTCTGCCCCCCACCCCCCCAGGGGAGCTAGTGGATAAAAGTCCTGGATCAACCTCGCTTCTCCACTAACTTGGGTGTGCACCTTGGGCAAGTCATTCGGCCTGTTTCCCCAGTTGTAAACCAGGAGTAGCCACGGCACAGAGCTGTCATGAAGATGAAGCATATCAAGAACTGGGCACACGGCCGGCCTCAGCCACCACCACTGCTGCTAACATCAGAGAACGTTCCTGTCCCCACACCCAATCCTGAGATTCCCAAGCCAGCAGATGTTTCAAGGTGCCCAGACTTCCACTGGGCAGAGGACACCCTTTACCAGAAAAAAGGCTGGTGTCCCTTTGACAGACCTGTGCTTCCCAGGTACCCACCATAGTGTGTCACACACACCACTGCTAACATATTCGTGTCCCCTAAACTGTAAGCCCCTTCACAGTGGAATCTGGAACACATATTTCATGGATGGGGGGAGCACTAAATCAATGTCAAATGAACCAAGGCATATGTCAGGGGAAGAAGGCAGCACACCCAGATGCAAGACAGAACATACCCTGATGAGGGCAACATGGTGGTAGGTTCCAACCCTTTTCTAAATGCTGCAGCGCTATAGCTGTTACTCTGGACTCTTCAGAATAAAGAAGAAGAAAAGGGACTAAACCATCTCCACTCACTACTAGCCCTGGATTTCAGAACTCCATAATCCCCCTTTCAGGGCCCCAGAGAAGAGCCTCAGCCTGGGTCCCTGATGGATGGGGGGAGCACTAAATCAATGTCAAATGAGCCAAGGCATGTATGTCAGGGGAAGAAGGCAGCACACCCAGATGCAAGACAGAACATACCCTGATGAGGGCAACACGGTGGTAGGTTCCAACCCTTTTCTAAATGCTGCAGCGCTATAGCTGTTACTCTGGACTCTTCAGAATAAAGAAGAAGAAAAGGGACTAAACCATCTCCACTCACTACTAGCCCTGGATTTCAGAACTCCATAATCCCCCTTTCAGGGCCTCAGAGAAGAGCCTCAGCCTGGGTCCCTGACCCGTGGTCCCTGCACCAGGCCTCCCAGGTGGGCCAGCCCACACGGCTGTTATAAATGATGCCCTGGACAGCCATCTGACCTACTGTCTTCTAGTCTCCTCATCTCCAAGTTCCCGAAGCCTCAGCCAAAGACAACAGTGTGGACTTGTTTCTCCGAGCCCAAGTGGAAGGATCTTCAGCACCTGGGAGCAGCTGGAAGCTGGAACTCAGGACTCATCGCTGCTGGTCTCCCATCCTGTGCCAAGTGCATCCGTAAACAAGTCTTCTCCGCAGCTCCCTGCAGCTGCTCCCCAAAGGGGTCAAAAGGGACAGAAGCAGGCTAGAATCAGGGCAGCCCACAGCTTGCAAGTGAGAACTAAGCCAGATCTGGTCTGGAAGATGGTCCCTCGGTATGGCCAAGGCAGCACTGCTGGCCACTGGCCCTGTGCCCAGAGGCTTGAATGGGTTCACCACTGCCCGGGATTGCTGCCCTGTGCCAGGCTGCTAGGACCCCCAAGAGCCCTGGGCCCTGTGTCTCACTGCTGTAGGTCCCACTGTTTTACAAGCTGGCAGGGAGAATGGAGCTCACTAGGGCGGAGATGCAGGGATGCTGGGCTGTTGTGCGTGATCCTGTTTGCTATAAAACAGCCAGACATTCCTAGGACCTGGAATCTAGCCGAGGCCATGGAGCTAGTCTTCCCGGCCATATATCTCCAGGCGGGGGACAGGCCTGAGACATCTGAGATAATAAAGACATGATTGTCTCAGCCCTGGGGCTTGTCTCTCCTTTGTCCCAGGGTCCAGCAGCCAGCAAGAAGTTTAAAGACATCCTCCCCCTTCTCCTGGGAAAGTACAAATGCATCAGATTCTATAGCCCCCGGGGTGAGCTTCCCAAGAACCAGGCCTCGGCTGAGATTCCTGTCTCAGCGCCCCAGAGCAGAAGGTAACCAAGAAGGTAACCTTGGCAGTACACAGGAGAATGCACGGCCAGGTGTGATGTACTCAGAGCATGCCATGCTTGGGCACACACCAGCCCTACAGCACAGTCACTGTTTAATTTGGGGGATGAAGAAACTATAGCTAGAGAGATGAATGGGCTTGTCCAAAGCTGCAGCTATTAGATGGCACAAATGGATTCGAAACTTCAATTTCCAAAGTCCGTAACTTGAGGCAACTTGAAAACTTTTTTTTTTAATGCCCCCTCTTCCCTAACTTTTAGTTTTTCAATCCCAAGGGTCGAGGGAGAGGTGCCTTTAAAAAACCCAAACTCCTTCATTTAGAAGTTGAGGCAGCAACTATCGGCCTGGGTTCCATCTGCCCAAGAGACAGCAACAGCCTGTCCCAAGGGTATGTAGCTTTATAGAGAAAAACAGGGACAGGGAAGTGCTAACGATGAATGAATCACAGCCACTCTGTAAATTGGTGGAAGGCTAGTCCTAGCCCTCATAGCCACAGAAAAGGGGAGAAAGGAGCACCACCACACAAAAGCAAGGAGCCCGAGAAGAGGAGCACCGGACGCAGAGCCAAAAGACTCCGGTTCAATCCGTGTAATCCCATGGACGTTCAACTCTAAGCCAGTTTCCTCATTTGTAAAATGAACACCTGTCCTACTTGCCTCCTGGGCTTTCTGGAAGTGAAAGTGAGACTCTGTGTGCCGCTCCATAAATGAATGGCAATCTGATGCAGGCATGCTTCTTCCCCGTGGTTGCTTTTCATTCCTGACTTCCTCCTCTCCTCTCTCTGCCTTCCCTCTGTCCACACATCTGAACACCATCTAGATACAAAGAGAGGCTCAAACACAGCTTAAGAAAAGACAACATTAAGAAGATCGGACAGCATACGGCCAGAGCCAACTGGTTTCCAGTGAACTAAACAAAGTGCCAGGCCTGCTGAGGCCCTGAGTGGACCTGCCATTCTCTTTTGGTTAAGCGCCAGGTCTGCCCAGGGGCACTCCAGCCTGGGGCAGAGCATCAGGACAAGCAGTGTAGCCTCCTCCTACCTCGGACACTCACTGCTGGACCCCATGCCCTTTCCAGGCCACTTCTGGCCCAGGACCCACCAATCTGCCCCTAACTCTCTGCTTCCTCCATCCTCTCCTCACTGCCCTTTACAAACTGAGAAGTCTCAACTCTCCTAGCAACACACTCCCCTCCCCTTCTTGGGAGCAAAAGGGGCTGAGAGAAACCAAGCGTAGGAAACCTTCCTAAGTGGCCCACGGAAAAGGTAAACATGACCCTTCCTTACCCCCTCTGGCCTCCTAGGCTCTGAACGGCTTAAGAATGAGGTCACCTGGTATAACAGTCCCAATGCCAGCCCTGAGAGACCTCTACTGCACATACTCCAACCAACCCAAACTTCTCTACGGCCCTGAAATCAACCAATTCCCTCTCAGCCCCATCCCACACACAGACATGTCACTCTTCCCTGACAGCCTGAACTAGATGCTACTTGTAGGGATGGAACGTGTCTATCAGGTATACCCCAATGATACTGTGATTACCATGACGCATACACTATATGAAATACCATCTCCTCCATAGGCTCATTTATCTCCCTTGCTGCAATTATACTAATAATCTTTATAGTCTGAGAAGGCTTCGCCTCAAAACGAGAGGTCTTAGCAGTTGAATTACCAGCTATAAACCTTGAGTGACTCCACGGCTGCCCTCCACCTTATCACACATTTGAAGAACCTACCTATGTAAAAGCATAGTTAACAAGAAAGGAAGGAATTGAACCTCCCAAAATTGGTTTCAAGCCAACTCCATAACCATTATGACTTTCTTCATAAACAGAGGGGGTAAGGTAAACAGAGGACGTCTTGGTGTGCAAGCTCCACAAAGACAGAGTAGAGTCTGCACCAAGGCTGGATTCATGAGCCAGTTTTAAAAAAAGGAAAATGGCCAGGAGTGGGTGGTTCAAGCCTATAATCCCAACACTTTGGGAGGCCTAGGTAAGAGGATTGCCTGAGCCCACAGGTTCGAGACCAGCCTTGGCAACTTGGCGAGACCTCATCTCTACAATAAATCAAAACAAAAATTAGCTAGGTGTGGTAGCGCGTGCCTGCAATTCTGGTTACTTGGAAGGCTGAGGCAGAAGGACAGCCTGAGTTCAACAGGTCAACGCTGGGGTGGCCGTGAGCTTGCCACTGCACTCCAGCCTGGGCAATGGAGTGAGACTCTAACTACAAAAAAAAAATACCAAGAAGAATGAAGACTGATGCTTGACTGAAAGGTAAGCAGATTAGGGTTTAGGCAACTGGCAGCAATTATTTAAGAAATGGGAAGCAAAATCATTGGCTTTGGGAGGCAGTAGTGGTTTTCAGAAGGGAAGGTCAGGCGGCAGGTAGAGATAATGAGACTTGGTAGGCAGTTGGTTCTTTTTCCAGCTGTGTTTGGGAGCCTGTGTTTTCCTCTGGGGACATAGAGAAAGACAGAAGCTCAAGAAACCTTGCTAAGTCCCGGGTGCACAGCAGGCCAGACTTTCCTTGCTGTTTCTCTGCCATCTAGTGACTGCTTGGGATCATTACAGGTCTCCCTAAGTAATGGCACCAGTTGGACAGCCAGGCATACCGCAGGCTGCCTTAACTACATCATTCAAGTCTTCACGACTGTGCAAGGTAGGTAATAATTCCATTTATCAAATGGGAAAGCCAAGGCTTACAGAAGTCACTTGTCCTGGGTTGCAGAGCATCAATAGGAAATGTGATCCCAAAGTCCACCCACACACGATTGTGCCACTCCTCCCGAAGGAACAAAAGGCCCCAAATCAAAGATCATTTCAATTTCTTCCATAAATACTACATGTTTCCAGCCCCTCATGGCTAGCTACCATCCTGGCCAAGCAGACGGCACCACAGACTCCAGTCACACAATACACTGGTAACTGGCTAAATCACCCCACTCCACTTCACTTCTCCATCTGAAAATCGAGCAGCCACACAAAAATGTGTACCCAAATGTTCATTGGAGCATTACCCATAACAGTCAAACAATGGAAACAACTCCAGTATCCACCACGTACTGGATGAATAAGATGTGGTATACCCATACAGACAGAACACTATTTGACTATAAAAAGGAATGAGATAACGATGTGCTATACAATATGGATGAACCTTGAAAACACACCAAGTGAAACAAGTCAGTCACAAAACACTGCATGTTAATGATTCCGTTTATATAATGTCCAGAATGGACAAATCTATGGCAGCAGAGCGGATCAGTGCTTGTAAAACAGGATTTCAGAGGTGACAGCTAAAGGGTGTTAAGTTTTCCTCTGAGGTAAAGAAAATTTTCTAAAATTTACTGTGATAGTTGCACAACTCTGTGAATAAACTAAAAACCGCTGACCTGTACACTTTAATCAAGTGAATGATATGTACATTAAAGCTGTTATACCCACCCTGCCAAAAGTGACAGAAGTGGTCTAAATAACCTCTAACGGTCTTTCCTGCCATTTTGAGTTGGGGTCTCACTCTGTCACTCAGGTTGGAGTGCAGTGGCATGATCACAGCTCACCAGTCTCAACTTCCTGGGCTCAAGTGATCCCTCTACCTCAGCCTCCCAAGGAGCTGGGACAACAGACATGCACCACCACACTCAGCTAATTTTCCTTTTAGATTTTTTTCTAGAGACAAGGTCTCGCTATGCTGCCCATGCTGGTCTTGAACTCCTGGGCTCAAGCAATCCTCCCGTTGCAGCCTCCCAAAATGCTGGAATTATAAGCATGAGCCACTGTGCCCAGCCCTTCCCATCATCTTTTTAAAAGCTGAGATTTGCCTATCACTGTCATTCTCAACACTGACTCAAACTGGTATTAATACCAGTCCCATCAAGGGCCACCTGAACTTTGCTTTGTGGTCTTCAAGAGGTGCCTGCCAGGCCAGGCTCGGTGGCTCAGTCTGTAATCCCAGTGCTTTGGGAGGCCGAGGTGAGTGAATTGCCTGAGCCCGCGGGTTCGAGATCCACCCGGACAACTTGGTGAGACCTCATCTCTACAATAAATCAAAAAATCAGCCAGGCGTGGTAGCGCATGCCTGTGATTCCAGCTACTCGGAAGGCTGAGGTGGAAGGATCGCCAGAGCCCAGCAGGTCGAGGCTGCGGTGGCCGGGAGCGGCCACTGCGCTCCAGTCTGGGCGACAGAGTGAGACTCCAACTGAAAAAAAAAAAAGAGGTGCCTGCCCTCTCTTCCTACCTCAAAGAACCCAAACCTCAAATACAGGTTGAGATTTCCTTATACAAAATGCTAGGGATCAAAACTGCTTTGGATTTTTTCTCGGATTCTGGAATATCTGTAGCATACCTGTTGAGCATTCCTAACCTGAAATTCAAGAAACTCCAATGAGCATTTCCTTTGAGCAACAGGTTACCACTCAAAGAATTTTGGATTTCAGAGCATTTCAGATTTTGAATTTTTAAATTAGGAATGTTCAGCCACTATACTTGCATACCCAATGACACCAGGAGAGAAAAGCAGGGCCGATGCACCCCCTCCAGCTCTAGCTACCTTCTTTTTACAGCTGTCCTCCTAAAGCGAGGATCCAGTTTGAGTTCAACTCTTGAGAATGTTCATTCATATTGGGGCACAGCATATACTGTGGGGACACACTAGTTTTGAAATCAGATGGATCTGGAGCTGCATCGTGGCTTCACCATGTGGAAGCTTCATCTTGAACATGCTACTTAGCTGCTCTGAGTCTAAATTTCCTATAGAACTGAACACACTCCCACTGTTATGAAAACACCATGTGGCTGGGTACAGTGGCTCAGGCTTACAGTAATTTGGGAGGCTGAGGTGAGAGGATTGCCTGAGCCCACGGGTTCAAGACCAGTCTGAGCAACTTTGTGAGACCTCATCTCTACAATAAATCAAAAAATTAGCCGGGCGTGGTGGTGTGTGCCTGTAGTTCCAGCTACTTGAAAGGTTGAGGTGGAAGGATCACCAGAACCCAGCAGGTAGAGGCTGAGGTGGCCATGAGCGTGCCACTGCACTCCAGCCTGGGTGACAGAGTGAGACTTCCAACTCAAAAAAAAAAAAGAAAACACCATGCACGATTTGGGGATAATATTCAGCAAGCCAGGCCCACTGGGCCACATATCAGCACCACATCCACTCTGAAGCCCTGGCTCAAGAACAGTTCTCTGAGAAGTCCACCCCAACAACCCCACCTCACCGGCTTTTCCTCCCACTTTCAGTCTTCCAAGCTCTGAAACCCACAACCTCGAGGGGCAGAAATCCCATCTACAGAGTTCTGTTTCCTATCACTTATTAAATACTAAGTTCTGCTACTCTCCACTAGCAAGAATTCCTCTCCTGGTCTTTTAAAAAAGTGAGAACCCCCTGTTGTGTAACAGGGACAAGGTCCTGGACTGCGTATTCCACCAGGTTGCTTCTGCAACTCAGTGAGTTTTGTGTGACTTTCAGCAAGTATCACCCTTGCCCCTGTGTAAGCGGAGGGACTGAAGATAATCTCAGCTCTCTTCCAGGTGTGTGTGCCAGACCTTCCTCTAAAACTGGTGGTTTCTAACAGACATGTTTAACAAACACTTAAATGAAAAAGAAAAGACACCAAGAAACAGAAAGTAGAAACTTGCTATTGGGATCAGACTAGGTACTTGCTGAATTTGTAGCTGCATCGCTGGTGCCATTCTCTCCCAGACTCTCTCTCCAGCTCTGTGATCTTTTTTCTACAGGACTGAACAGGGATTTGTTACCCTAGGTTTTTTGGTTGTTGTTCTCTCATGAGGCTGCAATTTTTTTTGTTTATCGATACCTGGGAAACTGATGCCTGAAAAGGCACAACTCGCACTAGGAAACTGCCCCAACTAGAACCCGGGTCTCCAACTCCCAGCCCAGAGCTTCTTTCCAGTAGTGTTATTACAACCATGGGAAAAAGAGAGTGCATCACCATCCACCATAATGCAAGCTAAAAGCAAAAACAGGACTTGACTTGTCACACTTGTATTTACTAGGGTTCAAGGTCCCTGGGGGGCTAAGACTAGTATTGGAATAAACTGGCAACCAAGACAAGGGAGTTTTATAGCAGCAGAGAAGATAACAAACTCAGCATCTTGCATGACGTCATTCTCCTGTGAAGCCAGGGGAGAGTTCGCAGCTGCCAGGCAATGTACCCGACTCCCTAACACCTCTAACTCCAATATGACTGTGAAGTCCTCAAGTTACAGAGGGAAGGGGCACTTTCAGGAGTAAGAGTTTCAGAATTAAGACAAAATCCCTCTCCCATCAACTGAGTGAAAGTTTCATAAAGCTTTACAAAGGAGGGCCCAGAAGGGACACCATGGTGAGTAATGGCACTCCAGACATACCAGCCCTATTGGAGCTGGGCAGAGGAGTCATAGGAGAGTGTGAATGTACGAGAGTCTGAGTGCTCACACTCTCCCCTCATCTCTTGGCAGTGGGGCCGAGGTCCCTAACTGACACAGCAGCCTAAAACCCAGGAATAGACAGGGTTCTTTGGTCCTGGTCTGACGTGAGTAGGCAATGGTGGTGACTACCTATGCCCTTCACTGCTAAGCACCTACTACTTGCCAGGCACTGTGCTATAAGTGCTTTCCAGAGGGCAATTCACATAATCCTCACAACTCACAGGCAAAGTACAGCTATCTCCACCGCACAGAGAAGACAAGGCTCAGAACACTGAAGTCACCTGCCTGAAGTCAGAGACCAAATTAGTGGCAGAGCTTGTGTGTACTTGGCACAACTGCATGATGCCAAGTTGTCTAGCCTCAGTTTTGTCATCTGATAAATGACACCATCTATCCCTGCCTCTCTTGCAGGGTTGTATTGAGGTTCAAGTGAAATCACTAAAACAGACATAATCTGATGTTTGTGAGTTTACCATCTAAACTGAAACCTGCATGAGACCTGACTGTTGGGGAGACATAGTTGGAGCCCCGATCACCTCCCATGTCTGCCCAAGCTAAGAAAGGGAGCCAAGTTACAGGGATGACTCCCAGCATCCCCCAAGGCTTGGATGCTCACTAAGTTCCAGCTTTTTCACCAAATACACCCTGCTCTGTCCAATTCACAGGACTGCTATAACAGAGAAAGGGTAGCCGAGCAGACTCTAGGGGCCGAGTATTCGAATTCACATCCCAAGCTCTGAAACCCTGAGCAAATTACTAAGTTGGTGCAAACATAATTGCAGTTTTTGCAGGTTGAAATTTGTCATTTGATATTGGAATACATTCTTTTTTTTTGAGTTGGAGTCTCACTCTGTTGCCCAGACTGGAGTGCAGTGGCCGCTCCTGGCCACCGTAGCTTCGACCTGCTGGGCTCCAGCGATCCTTCCACCTCAGCCTTCCAAGTAGCCGGAATTACAGGCATGCGCTACCACGCCCGGCTGATTTATTGATTTATTGCTGCCCAGGCGAGTCTCGAACCCAAGGGCTCAGGCAATTCATTCACCTCAGCCTCCCAAAGGCGTGGGACTACAGGCTGAGCCACCGAGCCCGGCTGGAATACATTCTTAATAAATTTGGTTATGTTACTTTAACAACATTTTAATGCACATTTCTTGCTTTTTTTTGCTAATGACTTATTACTTGCTATTTATTTTCTATTTATTTTCCACTATGGAAATGTTAGACAAACAGCAAATTAAAGCGATTTTCTATTCAAGTTCAAAATGGTAAAACAGCAGAGACAACTGCAACATAAACAATGCATTTGGCCCAGGGACTGCTAACAAACGTATGGTGCAGTAGTTGTTCAAGAAGTTTGGCAAAGGAGATGAAAGCCTTGAAGATGAGGAGCATAGTAGCTGGCCATCGGAAATTGACAACAACCCACTGAGAGCAATCAGCAAAACTGATCCTCTTACAACTACAACACAAGAAGCTGCCAAAGAACTCAACGTCGACAACGGTCGTTTGGCATCTGAGGCGAATCTGAAAGGTAAAAAAGCTCATAAGTGGGTGCCTCATAAGCTGACCAAAAATTGTGTTTTGAGGTGTCATCTTCTCTTATTCTATACAACGAACCATTTCTCGATCAGATTGTGATATGTGATGAAAAGTGGAATGTACACAATAACTGGCCATGACCAGCTCAGCGGTTGGACTGAGAAGGCCCAAAGCACTTTCCAAAGCCAAACTTGCAACAAAAAAAGGTCATGATCGCTGCTTGGTGGTCTACTGCCAGTTTGATCCAATATAGCTTTCTGAATCCTGGCAAAAGCATTATATCTGAGAAGTATGCTCAGCAAATCTATGAGATGCACGGAAAACCGCAAGGCCTGTAGCCAGCATCAGTCAACAAAAAGGGCCCAATTCTTCTACATGACAACACCCGACCACACATCATACAACCAACGCTTCAAAAGGTGAACCAACTGGGCTACAAAGTTTTGCCTCATCTGCCATATTCACCTGACCTCTCACCAACTGACTATCATTTCTTTAAGTATCTCGACTCTTTGCAGGAAAACGCTTCCACAACCAGCAGGATGCAGAAAATGCTTTCCAAGAATTCGTCGAATCCCAAAGCACAAATTTTTAAACTATAGGAATAAACAAACTTATTTATCATTGTCAAAAATGTGTTGATTGTAATGGTTCCTATTTTGACTAATAAAGATGTGTTTGAGCCTAATTATAAATGATTTAAAATTCAGTCCGAACTCACAATTACTCTTGCACCAACCTAATATTTCACCAGACTTTGCTCCACTTCTTTTTCTTTTTTTCTTTTTTTAAGTTTTCCAAGTTTATCAGAGAAAGGGAGAAAAGAAAGGGAAGACATGCTAGAATTGGCATGGGCGAGAAAAAACCACTGTTCCATTTCTTTTATGATCCTCAGTAGCTAGGACAGGGCCCTGCTGGAATGTGATTGACATTCACTTTAATGTACTCATTTCTTCTGGGGGCGAGAGCTAGTCTTCTTCCCTTACCCTTGTCTCTGTGTTGTAGTGAACTGGGCTCTCCCATCTTTGTTCACATTCCTTCTCTCCAGAAATCCACACTCACCCACCTGACACACCCCCACTCCTACATATCTCTGTGTGCCTAAGTCAGACCCATCTAGGAAGGGAAAACTAAACCATGGCTTTTTTCAAGCAGCCTTTCCTGGTTTCTTTTCACCTCCTTTCCTCCACCCCACCAATATACACACACAGCTAAGTGTGCCTTTTCATGTGATTGGGGCTTCCTCCTGGTACATTCAGTTGCCTGCCCCCCCCCTTTCTTCCTAAAGCCATCCTCAGCCGTGTTGCTATGTAATGGAGGGCCTCTCAGTACTAAATAAACATCTGTTCAACTGACTTTACACAAAACAAAAGCATTCAGGAGACTGTCATTCTTAATATGATGTCTTCTGAATATTTCTTATTCCTTGACGTTCACAAATTAGCTTAGACCAACAGGATCCTCATGCTTGCTTCAGATGTTTGGCCAACCTAAGACAACCAGTCCTGGTAATTCTGGGACACAGTGGAGACTGCACAGCTGGCCCAGTCTTCAGAGGTTTCTTGTTTTCCTGACCCCAGGGGTTGCAAAAAGACAAAAGTAATTTTTTTTTTTTTTTGAGTTGGGAGTCTCACTCTGTCACCCAGGCTGGAGTGCAGTGGTACATTCACAGCCATCACAGACTTGACCTGCTGTGCTCAGGAGATCCTTCCAGCTCAGCTTTTCAAGTAGCTGGAACTACAGGTGCATGCTATCAAACCCAGCTAATTTTTTGATTTATTGTAGAGATGAGGTCTCACCAAGTTGCCTCATCGAATCCCTGAGCTCAGGCAATCCTCTCACCTCGGCCTCCCAAAGTGCAGGGATTACAGGCTTGAGACACTGCGCCCGGCCTAAAAGCAATTTCAAAGCAGTGAGAGGCAATGTGCTATGCACATGAAGTCCTTCTATGAAATTAAAATACTCAGGAGAAACCCCATCTCTAGGTCTTAGGCTCTTCTTAAAGAAAGCGCTAAACTATGTCGAGCTGTAATATCGTGCTCTCAAAAATACTGCCTCTGTACTACTACAATTACAGATTTCTATATACACCCAGCATATCACAATAACATCAGAGTAAGGGCTTCTTCTCACAGAACCTAAATTCTTCTTACTGCAATGGAAATCCGATAATTGCTAATATTTGTATAACTTTTGTGTCTGTGTTTACAAAAACACTTTCACAATGATCTCATTTAACACTTGCCCAACCCTGAGATGTAGATATGTCATTATTCCTGTTTTACTGATGAAGCAAATGGAGCTTGAACATTCGTAGATTTTTTTCAAGATTATGCAGCTAGTAAAGACAGAGTCCAGATAACTATTTCCACACAGTGGAAACTATCTTGGATTTTAAATTCTGACTATGAATCCTCAAATTTACTTTTAACAGGATCTCTTGAGTAATTCAAAAGTCTCACCAGTCCATCAAGGTATTGACTCAGTCTCTTATTACTTTCTGCCATCCATCAAGACCCCGTAAGGAAATGGTATCCAGAATTAGTTAATGTGCACCCTGGGGATTAAACAGCCAAAGTTTTAACTCAAATTTACCACTAAGTGGAGCTAATCCCAATAATCCAAGAAGCTTGTGGGCAAGATCAAGAGAAAAATGAGCACAGAGGGACAGGAGTTAAAGTGAGTTTGACAAAGTGTTATTAAAAAGCAAGAAATAGATAGCAGGGTACTGACACACGCTTTTTCACCATAGTAAGGTTATGCTTCAGAGCCCATCATCAGAGTTAAAAGGGAACTTCTTTTAGCTCAAGATTTATGGTTCAACAGTACGGAGGATTTGTAAAACCACACAAGCACCCCCTTCTCCAGTTTTGCTTCCGCTGGCCTTGTGACTAGCCATGTGACTGCATAAATTTACAGTTAAGCCTCAAGTCAAGACACAGAAACTAAGGCCTTATCCAATCAAATATTAACTCATCACTATTAGGCTAATACACAAAGGAAGCGGCTACTTGTTTAACCATTCCAATTTAAACATCAATCCGTCTGAAACTGTATATCCACTGACAGGAGGGGAAAACAAAGTCACATTAACACTGGCTCAGCACTCTGCCCAAAGGTTTGACAAACGGAGGGCAGGGGCACGGCCTATAGCTAAGGAACAAGGTAGAACCTGTTTTTAAACTAGCATGGAACTTCATTTCACTAAAAGTCCAATTTAGCCTGTTGGACAACATCAATTTCATGTTCGTTTCTGACCCTAACTTACACTATTTGGAGTCTGATTCTGTGTACCATCAGCAGATGAACTAAATATTCCAGAGAGGAGTGGAAAGGATGTCAACCTCACTGAAGTTTGTACGGTACATTTGTGTTAAGACATTAGGGAAATGCAGCCCTCTCCATTCTAGCTCTGACTTGGAAAACCTTATTTGATCTCTGCAATTCAAATACCCATCTTCTCTCAAACTGCTGCTTAAGTAATTGACTTTTAATTTAAGAGTCTTCAAATGCTCTCAGTGTCAGTGGCCAATAAGATTATATGGCTAAACTGGGTTCGGTGGCTCAGCCTGTAATCCTGTGCTTTGGGAGGCTGAGGTGAGTGGATTGCCTGAGCCCGCAGGTTTGAGACCTGCCTGGGCAAGACCTCATCTCTACAATAAATAAATAAATAACTAAATTAGAGCCGGGGTCGGTGGCTCAGCCTGTAATCCCGCGCCTTGGGAGGTTGAGGTGAGTGGATTGCCTGAGCCCGCGGGTTCGAGACCCGCCTGGGCAACTTGGCAAGACCTCATCTCTACAATAAATCAAAAATCAGCCGGGTGTGGTAGCGCGCACCTGTAGTTCCAGCTACTCGGAAGGCTGAGGCAGAAGGATCGCCAGAGCCCAGCAGGTCGAGGCTGCGGTGGACGGGAGCGGCCACTGCACTCCAGTCTGGGCGACAGAGTGAGACTCCAACTAAAAAAATAAATAAATAAATAAATAAGTAAATAAGCCGGGTGTGGTAGCGCGCACCTGTAGTTCCAACTACTTGGAAGGCTGAGTTGTAAGGACCTCTAGAGCCCAGCAGGTCGAGGCTGCAGTGGCCGGGAGTGGCCACTGCACTCCAGTCTAGGTGACAGAGTGAGACTCCAACTCAAAAAAAAAAAAAAAAAAAAAGATTATATGGCTATAAACTTTGAAAGCCATCTTTCTGATTAGGGGAGTCAAGAACCGAATACTAGAGTTTGGAACCACACATTTGAAAAACCTTACTTCTCAAAGATAAAGCTATAATGACTGTAGCCCAGAATTACTCTAAAAATTCTAAATTTAGGTATAAATGAAACCTTAAGAGTTCATCTCATGTCATGATTCTCAAGCTGGTGGCATATTAAAGTCATCTGATGGGCTCTAAAGAAGTGATGCATCTCAAAAAATAATTTTTTAGGAATATTTAAGTGATACCCAGATCCGATCTCCAAGGATTGACTAAAATGGCCCCAAGCATTGTTCTCCTTTTTTTTAAAAAATGTTCCCTAGGTGACATTCACCAAAGTGTACATTGGCCCTTCAGCATACCTAATCCAAGTTCTATCTAGGTGGGAAGCTTTCAAAAACTAGATTGATTCACAGGTGCTACTCCATACCTACAGATTCAGAATCTCAGGAGAATTTTTTTTTAACCTTCTCATGTTACTGTTGACCATTCAGGAACCTAGATTGCATCTGAGTCCTCAATAATAACTAAGTACACAATTAGCCGGGTGCGGTGGCTCAAGCCTATAATCCCAGCACTTTGGGAGGCTGAGGTAAGAGGACTGCCTGAGCCCACAGGTTCGAGACCAGCCTGGGCAACATGGTGAGACCTCGTCTCTACAATAAATCAAAAAATTAGCTGGGCATGGTAGCATGCACCTTGGAAAGCTGAGATGGAAGGATCGCCTGAGCCCAGCAGGCTGAGATTGCAGTGGCCAGGAGTGTGACACTGCACTCCTGCCTGAGCGACAGAGTGAGACTCCAACTCAAAAAAAAAAGTACACATTTTACAGAATAGGCCAGGAAAGTGAATGTTACCTGTCAAAAGGGTACGTTTTTAGGCATAGCACTGCAAACTTCCATCACAACAAACAGATGACTATTCAACATGTAGGCCCCTAGTCTCTACCCCAGAGATTCAGACAGAGTGAATGCTACAGGGTCTAGGAATCTTGGTGACTGAAGGTCGAGAGTTGACCCTATAATCTATTATACTAGGGCTAAGAAAATGCTATACTTACCTTTGACTTGAAATCTGTCATTTCTACTTCAGAGAAAGAATGTCCACTAAGCACTTATTTGCTTTTGGGGAAAATCACCTATACAACTATGACACTACATTAAAAATCAGGGCTTTCCTCCCATCTTGGCAAAATGCCTTAAAACCTTCCACTGTACTGTTTTATTAGACCTATTTCACATTTTTCTGCAACACAGGGCTTTAATGACTACCTGGATATGCCTCTAATAGGCAAGTGTCTCACCTCACAAAAGCTTGACAGTTGTTACAAGTTAGTTCTAATGCATGAATTACCTGATGGCAGCAAAACAAGAGAAGATTCCAGGAGAAACTACGTAAAGCAGGAAAGTAGTACTCAGTTTTGAGATGGAGACTTAAGGATGCAAACCTAAGATGCAAAATTGGACCTAACAAGATACTGCACTGCAAACACTATAAAAGGAGAGGCCAGGAATGTGGGTTCAAGTCCATCTCTGCTACTACAGTTATGCAATGACAGGTAAGGCCGAATTTCCTCACCACATGAAGGATCAAACTAGCTGCTCTCAATTCTGCAATCATATAGCATATAAGCTCAAAAGGAAGACAAAATTGTTCTCCAGGTCTCCATCTTAGCCTATTTTAAATTGGCAAAGAGTAAGAAGCACCTCAACACAAACCTGCATATAAACTGTGCAAGCTGTACACTATCCAAGGGCATCACACCTAAGCAGGACTAGCTGCCTCCAAGATTCATGTATTTACTAGGACAATGCTAGCAGATGGCAGCCAAATGGCTTGTTCTTTGGAAAACATACTCACTACATTATTACAACACATTTATAAAGTGTCTTTGGAAGGGCCTTTCCTGATATGCACAAAGGCTCCATGCGGGCTGACAGTAGCCCTTATACCTATCAGGGGCTCCCGCTGATCATGCGCACAGCAGCACACACGTGGGGTATCTAGATAGGAGTCCTTACCTCCGCCTGCTTATATCCACACTGCCTGAGAATATCATTCTGCAATGCTTCCAGTACCCAGTATGGAACAGGTGCTTGATAAACAATGACAAATGAATGTGTGTCATGGATATGCACACACAAGACAAGACTTTTTGAGAGCAATTCAAAGCAGGATAAAATCACATGGTTAGCCGGGCTCGGTGGCTCAGCCTGTAATCCCACGCCTTTGGGAGGCTGAGGTGAGTGGATTGCCTGAGCCTGCGGGTTCGAGACCCGCCTGGGCAGCGAGACCTCATCTCTACAATAAATTTAAAAAAAAATCAGCCGGGCATGGTAGCGCATGCCTGTAATTCCAGCTACTCGGAAGGCTGAGGTGGAAGGATCGCCGGAGCCCAGCAGGTCGAGGCTGCGGTGGCCAGGAGCGGCCACTGCACTCGTCTGGATGACAGAGTGAGACTCCAACTCAAAAAAAAAAAAAAAATCACATGGTTACTCAAGAGGAGGTAGCTATCCAAATTGCAAGGGTAAAAGAAAATTCCAAGAAGCCAGGAAATAATGATTTTACTCTCTGTATCTCCTCAGTGTCTTAAGTGCTTAAAAAACTCTGTTGAATTTACTAAATGACTATAAGAATGAATGAATAGTACTGATTGGACTTGGCTGTACTGCAGCCTCTGAGCAACAGAATATGAGAAATTTTCTTTTTTTCTCTTTTTACATTTTTTTGTAGAAAGGGAGTCTCGCTATGTTGCCCAAGGTGGTCTCAAACTCCTGGCCTCCAGTAATCCTTTCACTTAGGACTCCCAAATCTAATGTGCTGGCTTTACAGGTGAGAGCCATTGCACCCAGTTGAATATGATCAATTTCAAATGTGCTTGCCCCTCTCTGGTCCACTAGAAGTCCACACTTAGGTAGCCAGTGCTCTCCGGAGCAAGGTTCCAGAATGAGAAGCACAGAGCCTGCTTGAGCCCAATCTAAAGCTGGGGACAGGCCCAAAAGACCTGAGTGAAAAAAAGTAAATGCTTATTGTAGTAGCTATTGTTAGCATGATGTGTAATGCAACATTATTGTGGCAACAGTGAGTAAAATGAGACTTTTAAAAAACTGGAGGTACTTTGGCTTTTAATTTGTTTTTGTCTTTTTGGTAGGGACACGGTTTCACTTATATTGCCCAGGCTGGTCTCAAACTCCTGGCCTTAGTCTCCCCAAATGTTGGGGTTACTTACAGGTGTGACCCAACACTTTGGAAAAAACCTTAAAGTAGTTCTCAAAAGCATTCAAGCAGCCCTCAAAAGAAAATAATATGACTGGGGAGGTTTTCTGTTGGTCTATGTAATTAAATCATGTTGCTCCAAGGTTGGTGAATGCAAGGTAAAACTTACAAAGAACAAGTGTGATTGAAAACCATTTCTCCCAATCACTCACAGATCCCTGCCCATGAAGAGTTCAGCCCTTTCTGAAAGATAATAGAGTTGATACTTCCTGACGAAATGCTGTCCCTGCCCCATGCTGTTATATAACTACTTTCTAAAAATGTACCCAGCAGGGACTAAGTTTCATTCCTTCTTGAACAGGGACCTTGTATTCCAAGTTTCTTAGCACCCAGGACCAAAATAACTACTAATAACCTCAAAATGGAAGGAGAAAAAAAAGGCGAGAATAGTCCAAACCTAACAATGAAGAATAAGAAATACCATTATTTCATACATTCTAAGAAAGTAAAAATTTTAAGACATCATTAATGACTTTTCAGAACAAAGGAAAAAAAAGTAATGTACTATTACATTAAATACAGACAAATTTTAAAAGGTATTCTGAGTGTAATAAGAAAATATGAGACAAGGCCAGGTGCAATGGCTCACACCTGTAAACTCAGCACTTTGGGAGGCTGAGGTGGGAGAAATGTTTGCGCCTAGGAGTTCGAGACCAGCATGGGCAACATAGCCAGACACCTTCTCAACAACAACAAAAAAATATTAGCCTAGCATGTTGATGTGCAACTATAGTCCCAGCTATTCAGGAAGCTGAGGCAGTAGGATCACCTGAACCCAGGAAGTAAGGGCTACAGTGTGTCATGGTCATGCCACAGTACTCTAGCCAGGGTGACAAAGTAAGTTCCCCAACTCAAAAAAAAAAAAAAAAAAAAAGAAAGAAAAAAGAAAAGCAAAATGTTAGACAAATACACCCTAGAATAAAGGAACTATTCCAACTGTTCCTTCAAACCACAACTCTTTTCTCCTCTTAGAACATGCTCCCCTGCTGGCATAAAGTTCACCTCAAAGGCTGCAGCTTTAACAAACTATAGAACCTATTTTTAAGATCAGAAAAACACAAACACCAATGATGTTACCAATGTTGTATTAAACTAAATATTGTAAATTACAACACAAGCTAAGCATGCTAAGGACTGTTTTCAATAACCTTTCCCCACCTCTAAACTAGTATCATTCACTTACTAAGCCATAACTATAAACAAGTTTATAAAGTCAAATAGAAAATAATATTTAAATAGAAAACATTAGCTACATTCATCTGCTACCCATGTTCTTCTGATACACGGAAGCCAAACTGAAAATACTTAAAAAAGAAAACATTAGCCTCTATCAATTCCCTTGTCATCCTTGTTCACTAATGTATAGATAATTCATCAACACAACCATGTGACCTGCTTTATTTCATTTATTCATTCTTAAAATAATGTCCCCAACCAATGACTATTTCCAGAGCCATATTATGTAACAAGCACTGCTCCAGGACAGGGATATAGCAAGAATCAATCGTATAACAAGACTTATATGCTACTGGCTATACTAAGAAGTAGGGATACACGTGACTCTGCTTTCTAAAGTATGACAACATGATCCAGGTATCTCTCCCTACTGTTGTCAACAAGGAATAAATAAAATCTACCTATTGGTTAGGACTGGTAAAGCTTCCACCCAATCCAGCTTATTTCTAGCACAATTATACTATCACGGGACTCTATGTTGAGAACTATCAAAATGAGGCTACACTGTATCAACCTTAACTGGATTAAGGGTTCTCAGATTCTCCTAAGATCAGTATAGTGCCCTTAAATAAATCAGACTGGTAAAGCTTCCACCCAATCCAGCTTATTTCTAGCACAATTATACTATCACCGGACTCTATGTTGAGAACTATCAAAATGAGGCTACACTGTATCAACCTTAACTGGATTAAGGGTTCTCAGATTCTCCTAAGATCAGTATAGTGCCCTTAAATAAATCATTCTTCCCACCTAAAAATGTACCCATATTCAGATTCACAACACAGAATCTGTATTCTGACAGAAGTAGTTTGAAACAACAACCTAAGAGTCTAAGAGTAGTAGTTCTCAAACTTGGCTGCATTTTAGAAATATCTGGAAAACGCAAAAAATCCCACTGTTCAAGTTGTACTTAAAGTAAGTAGCCATGTTTGAGAACCACTGATGCAGAAAACCTGGGGGGAATCTGGATGCTTTTCAACTATCTATGGGTGAGAAGTGTATGATACATCTTTCCAACATAAGCAATGCACTTCCCAAACACTTCTTCATAAAGAATTGTCACGGACCTACTTGGCATTGGATGGAAGGAGTTTCTGGGCTGCCTGACAAACATGGGGGAGACGGCACAAACCTGAACATATGGGGGAGAAAGCATTATCTCAAAGTGAATGCCAGAAAACATTAAATAAATAAATAATAATGCTTTAAAATCTTATCCAAAAATTTGTTAGAAATTGATGTCATCAAAATTCAAGTTTCCATTCCTAAATACCCGATAAGTAAAAGGCGGAGGGAAAATAACAACCCTCAGGCTGGCTTGTGAAGGGTTTTTGTTTGTTTAATACATCTGAAAAGAATGCATATACAAAGAATTGAGACAAGAGAAAGCATTGGTTCAACGCTAATGAATCTACAAGAATTAGGATTTGGGGAAGGTGGAAAAGATTACCTAAACATTTTTAAAAATTGGAAACTGCAACCGAAATAAGCTGATAAAATCCCTATTAACACTTATGAAGAGTCTTTTTAAGACTCTTTCCATGATTTTTATTAAACTAGAGAGCCTCATCTGGCTGCTCTAGGGTTCCTCATATGCAAAACAGAAATAAGGGGATTCCCCTGACTGGTCCCCATGTTGTTAAGTGTTCTCCCCACCCCATCCCACCCCCAGCTTCTTAATGAAGCAGGCCTCCATCCTCATAACTGAGAGGATGTGAATCATTCCACACACAGTTGTCTTCTAGCACCGCCCCTCATATTACCTCTACATACCAGGTTTTCAGCTGTGTTCTAGGAACACCATATCACATACTGTTGAGTTGCAAATCTATGCTAAGCATGTAAGACAATGACTGACAGGAAAAAATTTTTTTTTATTCCGAACTCGATCCATTTGGTGTATTCCAAAGGTGCAATACTTTTCTTCATTTATCAGTGAAAGAAGTTAGAAATTAACTTCCCCCCACACACACACAAAAAAAAATCAGCAAATGGCAAACCAATTTCCTTGAAAGTCACAGTCACATGTATAGTGCATCCTAGAAAAGAGGAGGGGCAAGACAGGTTCCACCCACTTTCATGAGTTTCATCAAATACTGGATCTACTCAAGGGTGGAGAGAAAAGGCAACTTTCAAAAAGGAGTATGTTATTAAATGAGGCATTTACTATACTCCTTCCTAAGAGCACCAGATGGGGAACATGTTTTCTAAACTAGATCTAGGAAGTGGAATGTGAAATCAATCCATCCTCCTCCCCTCAAGGGCTGTCCACTGGTTAATGAATTAAAAAAACAAGACTAAAAAACAAACCCCACACACACTCCCCCCCCAAAAAAGAAAAATAAAATAAAACAAAACACTAAGATGTCCCAGATTACTCTCCAGAGTGGAACCAGGGAGCAGCTTCAACAATTTGAATTAGTCTGTTACAGAGTCATTACAAGCATGCCTTGCTTTTAAACAAAACAAAAAAAACAAAAAAAATTTTTTTTTGAAACAACAAAACAAAAACTAGTACTGATCACTTTTCTGACAATACACAATTACTCAAAATTAACTAGTACTGGGGGGGGAAGGGGGGGCCATACCTATGGGCCTTGTCTCACACAAGTGCATGTGGGGAGGTGCAGGGCATTTGTCATTATTGCAAAAACGAATTTTAATTTTTAATCTTTAGTTTGATTTAAACATTGCTTTTAGTATGATGCCGACACGAGCTGTGCAGAAAGGGCGCTGGAGAGATGTTCATAGCAGCACACACCTGCGGCTCTTCTTCGGTTCGGGAGGCTCCAGGGCAGCCAATATTGCTTCGTCAAATACATTCTTTAGGCCTTTCTGAAAAGGGGTAGAAAGAAAAAATCGGCAGTCTGATTTTCAGTATGATAAAGTTGGAGTTCAAATTTAAACATTCAAACCCCCAAGAGTTGGCAAAGAAACATTAAAAACAGCCCTGAATCTCAACACAATCATCTCACTTCACCAAGTTTTGTCCAAGGCACAGGAAGGATTCATCAATTCAGGAGCAGATATTCATGAGAGAGACAGTGATCCTTTGAGAAAGCTTTGTGCAGACCAATGTATGTCACAAGAAGCAAACAAGCACATGTGTCATTGCTCATTCAATATGAGTTTTGTAATGTGCTGCTGAAACATTTTACATAAAAACAAGGGAAGCAGCTCTGCATTCAAATGAAACAGCTGAATATGAAATAGGACTGAGAGGACGGGCACCGGCCAGTGGCATCCTTATTCTATGGAAGGCACAGGCAAAGAGAGAGCATGATTACAGTAGCTGCAAAGATAGTTGCTTTGAACTCCCTTTATCCCACCAGTTAGAGCCAAGGAGATTCAGGGAGCAAAAATGTGGGTACCTGACACATATGCAAAACTAGAGCCAGTCAGTGCAACAGGAATAAAGCTTCATCAGGCATTTATAGAAACAAGTGTATATTTAATTTCAAAATTTGAAGGTAACCACAATTGTATGTTTCCCTCACAACAATAAAATCAGAAGCAGGAAAATATAAAGGTGGCAGCTTTACATCTCAACATTAACAAACCTTAAGTCAACTGTTAAAATGGATGCTATTCTTAAAAGATAATGTAACAAATGAACTCATAAAGCAGTAGCAGATACATCAATATCTCCCCCACCCAGACTGACAAATACTCCACTATAGCACACACAGCCAAAGCAATAGCAACACAAAGTTTCACTGCACAAAGGAAAACCAGAAAAGAATCCTCCCTTCCCCATTACACTCTACTAGCAGGTCACCCTTTTTCCATAAAGTTTGTCATGCAATTACAATTAACAATTGATCATAAGAGTAAAATGATGTCTGTGTTACTTTCTCCATCTAGAACTAAGACCTAGAAGCGTTAAAACTCTTATTTTCTCCAAGAGGACATTCTTAATGCCAAACCAAGTTCCCTTTTGCAATAATAATCCAAACCAAAAAGCTCTGAGCATCAGGCAACTCAAAAGCAGCAGAAAGTTAAACAAGTCCAACTTGACTACTGATCACAAAAAATATTCTATAAGATATTGCATTCTTGGTCAAAACTAATACAGAGGTTGCTCTAAGGTGGTGAGTAAAAAGACGCAGAGGCTTTCAAACAGGATGGTTTTATTCCTTTGTTTTTAACGATCTTTCTACAGTAGTGGGACAGGAAGCAGCAGCAAAGAGGGGAAGGAGAAAACAGTTTAGAATATACAGCACTTCCTTTTGGGTTGAGTTTCCGGAGGCTCGAGGGCAGCTAGGATAGCCTCATCAAACACATTCTTCAGACCTCTCTACAAGACAGAGGGGAGGAGAGAGAATAGCAGCCAGGTTAGAGGATTAGAAAGACTAGCAGATACAATAGCAGTCCGGATTAAATGAACTGAATTCACAGAAGCAATGTGCCTTAAGAAAAATACATGCCAGAATCTGAAACCCATTCTTGGGAGAGTAAATAATTGAACAGAAATTACCTCAAGAAAGCTTATCTAAGTAAGAAAGCAATTTTTATGAAAATGCAGTATATTGACTTCTAAAATAATCACACATTGAAATCTAAATTAAAACATTTTAATAAAAATGCCAGGAAAGGAAAAATGGACATGTGATCACAAGACAGATGCACTGATTAAGCCCATAGAGTCCCCAAGTATTTCTACTAATAAGAATGGCATACACATTTTGTGTTATCAGTACATACATTTTGTGTACAAATAAGAGTGGCATATGCATTTTGGAAATAAATCTATTAAAATTTCTGTGAATTCAGCCCCTGAATAACTGAAGGACACAAATAGCAGACTAACAGGCATGCTACATGTTTCTAGGTTCAATGACATATCTGAATGGGATTAATCAAGATTTCATTAAGTAAATCAATGTCCCAGGAACAAAAAGGTTCAGACACTTTAAAAAAGTGTTAATTGTGTAACAGTAACAACTGGGAGGAGTTTAAATAATGGACTCTAGAAACAGCATACACTTCAGTTATTCAGCAATGTTATTAGAGCAAGTAACCACCACCCAAGTCATAAGAAAACAAAGAATGGGGTCCTAGAATGAGTTTTAGCAAGCAATCCAATGCTTTAAGATGTCTGCATGGGTATCAGAGCATAAAGCATGGAGTGAAAACAAAGATTAGTTCAGATCTACAGGGATTAAGATACAGAAATACACTTACACCTCAGCCAGAAACTCCAACATGACAGTGTGACCTCAGTAGCAGTGGCAACTTGGGCCCAGGTCTATAGACTCACCTAAACTCACCTAAATCTGAAGCCACAGGTTTACCACCCTAGGTAGTTTCACATGTTCTTTAGGCCAGTTTAATCCCAAATAACAATGTCTTACAAGTCCCCAAACACAGAATACCCCAGGTATTCCCACCTCCACCCCATCCCCAACCATGACATCCCAGGAGACTGGGATTCCATTAAATACCAAATAAATGAGAACAGCAATAAGTACTCAAAAAGAAGCAAAGAGGTTTAGAAGTTTTCTTCTACAGCATTTAGCAAAGTAGAAATGCCACACAGAAGTTAAAAGTTCCTCTGCAATTCTTTCTATATATGTAGGAACAAACTCTAGTAGTCAGATACAAAAGCATGGAGGGAGGATGAATAGGGAAATATACTTGAAAAGAAAAAAGAGGAAGACAATTAGAAACTAAGGTATATTCTTTTAACAAGAAGGAACTCCGTCCTTGCTTATTGTGAACAAATGCCCCATGAAGCAACATAGTCTCTGCGTGACCCACTATCTGTTTATATTAAAGACTTTAGTTTTAGAGGAGCCAGCAACAGAATCTGGAATCCTAAAAGTTCTAGCTTCCAAACACAGCCACAGAATTCATTTTGTATTCTCTTCTTCTGACTTTACCAAATTTCTAAATGTGGTCAGAAAAAAGTACCTGCTAACACCTTTTAAATTTCCTATTATCTGCAAAGTTATTTACTACTGCTCACACTGTAAAAAATCTTATATTGGGCAGGATACAGTAGATCATGCCTTTAATTCCAACACTTTGGAAGGCCAAGGCAAGAGGACTGCCTGAGTCCAGGAGTTCAAGACCAGCCTGGGCAGCATGGCAAGACCTCATCTCTACAATAAAATGAAAAAACTAGCCAGGCATGCCTGTAGTCCCTGCCTGCAGCTACCTGGGAGACTGAAGAGGAAGGAGCACATGAACCCAAAAAACTGAGGCTGCAGTGGCTGTGAAGGTACCACTGCACTCCAGCCTGGGCGACAGAATGAGACTCTGACTCAAAAAAATAAAAGTCTTATATCTCCAATTACCTAAAGTTTCATCAGGACCTATCTGCAGGTCTGTAGGACCTATCTGCCTCCTTTCCCCAAAGCAATCCTTACCTAGAGAATAAGGTTATGCAAAGATGCACAAAGAATTGGTGTCTTGCCTCTGCCATAAATGTTTCACACACATCCTTCCCTGCCTCCCCCAATTCTTCTAAACTTTTCTCTTTTTTTGAGTCAGAGTCTCACTCTTTTGCCAAGGTTGAAATGCAGTGGTAGAGAAGATTAAACCATACATGTCAGTTACAACTCCCATTCTAAATACTCTAACACTGCTCCCTATCCTCAAAATATGAGTTTCCCATCAGACTATAAGGAATCCCAATAAAATCATTCAGAAATGGACAGAAGCAAACAGACACACTTTTCTGGAGGAACACCAGGTTTGTTTGTTTTTTTAATCCCAGTCAGTGCTGTATGAGAAGATATAATTCTTCTAAACTTTTCTCTTTTGAGTCAGAGTCTCACTCTTTTGCCAAGGCTAAAATGCAGTGGTACACTCACGGCCACCTCAGCCTTGACCTGCAGGGCTCAGGTGATCCTTCCACCTTAGCCTTCCAAGTAGCTGGGACCACAGGTGGACACCACCAAGCCCAGCTATTTTTTTTTATTTTTATTGTAGAGACGAAGTCTCGCCAAGTTGCCCAGGCTGGTTTCAAACCCCTGGGCTCTGACAATCCTCTTGTATCAGACCCTCAAAATGCTGGGATTACAGGCATGAGCCACCACGCCTGCCCTTCTAAACTCTTAAATACCTGCTTTTACAATAGCACTCAACTACCAAGAAAAACTGGATTAGGAGAATATGTTTAAATCACTTGATATCAGGCCTTGAAATTATTCTGTGGAATAACCCAGTCAAGCATAAAAGTTTTATCTTTAAATATGCATATCTAGCCAAATGCTAAATTGGAGATTATTAAAGTATGCATTAGGCCCTATATGCTAAATACCTAGCACATATGTAGTTAGTAATTATTTATCCTAGCTTACATATAATTAAGAATCCCAAAGTGTTAAAAATAAAAATAAACAATTACCTAAAAAAGTAAGGATAATAAATGTAAGTGGATTTAACATAATGATTAGAAACCACTACCCTTCAACCATGCCCTATTTTAATTAGACATGTTTGCTTACTGCTCAAACTTCGTAGCACCAACCACCAGCAATATGCAAGAGTTCTGTGCTAATTATTTCCATAATTCTTTCCTTTGCTCCTAGAATAGTACTCAAAGGAGAGCTCATCACTATCATGAAGCTAGAGAAGATTAAACCATACATGTCAGTTACAACTCCCGTTCTAAATACTCTAACATTGCTCCCTGTCCTCAGAATATGAGTTTCCCATCAGACTACAAGGAATCCCAATAAAATCATTCAGAAATGGACAGCAGCAAAGATTCACATGAGGAAGAATACTCCCAAAATATAGGAATGGAGATACTATATAAAGCATGCATGAGAACTGTGGTATAAAGAGCCAAGATAGCCTTCTTTGTCATAAAAATCTCAATTATATGACTCATTCCCTGTCCCAGTTCAATTACCCCAGAAACAGTATAGCATCAATTGTTAGAATTGGCAGGAAAAGATCAGATAATATTTAGCTGAAAATTAAGTCTCTAGAAAAAAATCATTCACATCCTCTCTTCCAAGTTTGTACTGATCTGGACCCTTACTGGAAGTTTTTTTTAAACATGACCCTGACCATTACAAATCCTTCAGTACATGGGAACTCACCAACACAAAGGCTTTAAAGAAAAAGGATGCTTTCCAATAAGCACAGAAGCCTCTAACAAAAGCATATACAATATATAAGATGTTGTTGTTCACATTCTTCCTAGGCAGTTTCGAGCATTGCCGACCACTGTTAGAAATAACTCCTATATCCTAATGCTCTAAAAAACTACTCAACCAGAAACACACATGGGGTTTCATACTGTCCTTACCTGTGTGAGTGCAGAACACTCCACATACTTGACAGCCTTCAGGTCACGGGCCAGCTTTTCAGCCGTCTCTGGAGTAATAGGCTTCTGTTTGTTCTTGGCAAGTTTTTCAATAGTAGAGGGGTCATCTCTGAGATCAATTTGGGTCCCGACAAGCAAGAAAGGAGTCTTTGGACAGTGGTGAGTTATCTCAGGCACCCACTAAAGAAAAGTCATTTTAAAATACACCTTGATTAATCCACAAGCCTCTAAAGCTATTTACAACAGGTCAATAGAAAGTCTGTGATGACCTTTTCCAGGGCAAGAATATGTAACCAACAACTTACCTTTTCTTTCACATTTTCAAATGAGGATGGAGAGACCACTGAAAAACAGACTAGAAATACATCTGTTTGTGGATAACTCAGCGGTCGTAATCTGTCATAATCCTCTTGCCCTAGCGGGTAAGAAAAATGGAAATAATTCAGCAACTGAATCTTGGTGTCCTCAAAGCATTAAAATCACAAGATACAGCACACTGGTCACTAGTCAAAAAGCAGCTTACTTATCTAATAAAATGTACAGCTTTGAAATTTAATATGTGGGTGGTATTTTATTGCCAGATAATAGTTTTCAGTCTTTGTGTCCATTAGCAACCCAACAATAATGCACTAATAAACTGCTACAGAAATGGTTAAAAAAAAAAAAAAAATCAATTCTAGTCAGATGTGGTAAAGAAACAATCCCAGTGAGACCACCTAAGGAAATAAAAATCTCAGTGAAACCCAGATGACAAAATCCACTGCCCATCATGACTACATGTTTAATGTGTGCATGTAAGACCAGTCTCTGAAACTGAGAAAACCTAGGAACAAAACTTGGTAAAAATCAATGGATACTCAAAAAGAATAAAATACTTAGGAATTAACATAACCAAAGAGGCAAAAGACTTATACAATGAAAATTACAAAACGCTGCTGAAAGAAATTAAAGACATAAATAAATGGAAGCACATCCCTCGGTTCATGGATCGGAAGAGTTAATGCCGTTAAAATGTCAGTACTCAGCCAGGCTCAGTGGCTCAGCCTGTAATCCCAGCGCTTTGGGAGGCCGAGGTGAGTGGATTGCCTGAACCCACGAGTTCGAGACCCGCCTAGGCAACTTGGCAAGGCCTCATCTCTACAATAAAATCAAAAAAATTAGCCGGGCGTGGTAGCACACGCCTGCAGTTCCAGCTACTTGGAAGGCTGAGGCGGAAGGATCGCCAGAGCCCAGCAGGTCAAGGCTGTGGTAGTCAGGAGCGTGCCACTGCACTCCAAGGCTGGGTGACAGAGTGAGACTCCAACTCAAAAAAAAAAAAACAAAAAAGTCAATACTCTACAAAGCAATCTACAGATTAAATGCAATACTTATCAAAATGCCAATATTATACCCAAAATAATCTTGAAAAATAAGTTTGAGTTCAAAACATACAAGGCTACAGTAATTAAAGCAGTGTGGTACTGGCATAAGGCAGACATGTACACAATAGAATACAAGAGAGAATCCAAAAATAAATAGTGCTGAGAAAACAGATAGCTGTATGCAAAAGACAAAGCTGCACTCCTAAGTAATGTCATGTACAAAAATTAACTCAAAATTTAAGTCTTAAAGCATAAAAACTCTCAGAATACATGAGAAAAAGCGTCATGGCATTGAAGTTGAAAATGATTTTTTTTAATATGACACTAAAGACACAGGCAACCAAAGTTAAAAAACAGATAACCTGAACTTCATTTACTTTTTACACATCAAAAAACATAGTGACAGAGTAAAAAGGCAACTCACAAAATGGAAGAAACCGTGTGCAAATCATATATTTGATAAAAGATTAATCCACAGACTCTACAGAGAACTCCCAAAATTTAACCAAAAAAAACCCCTCAATTTTCAAAAATGAGTGAAGGACTTAAATACACGTTTCTTAAATGGCCAATAAGCATATGGAAAGATGCTCAATATCACTTATCACTGGGAAATGCAAGTCAAAACTAGAATGCAATACTGTCTCATACTCATTAGTATGGCTACAATTTTTAAAAAAACAGAAAAAAAGAATGTGGAGATACTGAAATGCTGTGCACTGTCACTGGAATTGTAAAATGGACAGCCACTGTGGAAAATATGAGGTTCTTCAAAAAACTTAAAATAGAACTAGCACATAATTCAATAAATTGACTTCTGTGTATATAATCCAAAAGAACTGAAAGCAGAGTATCAATAAGATATTTGTATACCCATGTTCATAGCAGCATATTCACAAAGCTAAAACATGGAAGCAATTTATAGTACCAGTATTCATAATAGCTTAAAACTGGAACTCAAACATCCAACAACGTGTAAAGGAATAAACGAATTGTGACATATTCATAGAACAGACTACTACTCAGCAAAGAAACTACTACTATACACAACATGGATGGCTCTCATAAACATCATTCTAAGGGAAAGTAGTCAAACACAAAAGACTACACATTTTATAACTCCATTTATATGAAATACTAGAAAGGCAAAACTGTAGAAACCTAGACAGCAGATCTGTGGTTGCCTGGAACCAGGTCAAGGGAGGGGACTGAGTGGAGATGAGGTCTTGCTATATTGCCTAGGCTGGTCTCAAACTCCTGTGCTCAAGCAGTCCTCGTGCTCAAGCAGTCCTCCTGCCTCGGCCTCCCAAAGTGCAGGGATTACAGATGAGAATTACAGAAAAAAACTACTGATGATAAAAATAAATATCTTGATTCTGATGGAGGGTCAGTCAAATACAAACTGAACACTCGAATGTATTTTATTGCATTATATAGATAAATAAAGCTTTAAAAAGTACTGATCAAAAATATAAAGGCTTATAAAAATAAGCTCTGAAATTTGAAAATAAAATTTTAAGTTCATTTTCAACCACAAATAGACATAAACATGCATATATATTGCGTCCAAGGATACAACTGAACACAGAAAAAATCCCTCACTTATAAGATTGGTCAATTTTTTATTTTCTCTATTTTCCAAATTTCTTCAAACATGCCATTACTCCTATGAGTTTTAATAAATTAAAATTCTCTCCAAACTTTACTGTCTCTCCATCTTACCCTATCAATTAAATCCAGACAGCTCCTGAAAGCAGGCAATAATACACTTCATGCAAGCAGTATGTTAAATAATGACAGAGTAACTCATACAAAGCAGAAAGTTTAGAATTCCTACATTCTGAAGACATTCTAAAGGATAGCTTTCTAAGATTTTCCTTTGGCTAACTTAGCTGATGTGGATACTAAGAAACTATATAGAGAAAAGTCAGAAATTAAGGTGTGCAGCCACTCTAAAAAACAAGTAAGAAATAACACTGAGGGCCTGATGTGATGGCTCAAACCTGTAATCCCTGCACTTTGGGAGGCCGAGGCAGGAGGACTGCTTGAGCACGAGGACTGCTTGAGCACAGGAGTTTGAGACCAGCCTAGGCAATATAGCAAGACCTCATCTCCACCAATAAATAAAAATTAGCCAGATGTTGTGATGCATGCCACAACAGCATCCCAGCTACTCAGGAGGCAGAGGAGAAAGAACACCTGAACTTAGGACTTCGAGGCTACAGTGAAACGTGATTATGTCACTGCACTCCAGTCTGGGTGACAGAGTGAGACTCCAACTCAAAAAAAAAAAAAAAAGAAGCTACCTCAACATGTAACAAACACATATAGCCTTCAAACTTCAGAGTGTGATAATAATCAACACTGCATATGGTTTACAAGTTTACAATCTTGGGCATATTTAAGAAACTTTAGGCTTTAAGAAAAGGGCAGGCAGGAGTAAAGGGAGATCAACAGTCGGCATGTCTCCTATGAATTCATTCCCTTAGCCTCTCCCTAACCAATAACACAGTCCCCAGTTCTCTGCCAGGTACACATATCAGGGTTTTAGTTCAACTCAGAGCTTGCCCAATGTACTCTGCTCTCACTCTATGTCATCTTCCACCTCACTATCCACCCAAAACTTCATTTCACCCAGGTGTGGGACTGCTGCTTAGTCCAGCATCAACCATCAATATATTCAATCCTGCTAAACATTAGCAAAAGTCAAGTGGCTTGTTAATTATGCTACTTTCCCCAAATGTCAAAAAAAGTCAGCCAGTCAGCCAGCAACTGTTAAAGTTGCAGATCAAGATAGTCTAAAAGACAATAAGTTTTCACCTGCAGTATCAAAAAGTCCAAGAGTATATGGCTCTCCACCAATCATAACTGTGACTGCATAGTTGTCAAAAACCTAGAAAAAAATACAACATTGTTAGTGTGCAAGGAAGAGTCAAAATGGAACAGGATAACTCTTATGCTAAAGCAGTGTTTCCTTCCTAAGACTTAATCTTCCCTTAATCCATCCATTTTCCTTGTATAACCAATCTTGACAACTAAGACCTTGCATGCCAGAGCTAAATGGTTCTTGGAAAAGGTGTCAGAGGATGGATATATTCTCAGATGTCTACTCTACCAGAGAAGCCTGGATAAAGAGCCAGAGAACAGTAGAGGTGTCACAGGAGAAGAGTCCTCTAGCTACACAAGACAATCCTGTTCACGTCTGAAACTTGAGACAGTGTTTATCTCAACATTCAACGTAATTGCTAAGAAACAATTTCTTCATATACCATTTCCTTTTAATATAGAATTAAAATCTCCTAGATCCATAATAATCTTTTCAGTGTCCTAGACAAGGTCCACCCTTCTTATAAACAAGCCCATTCGAGAGGGGAAAAAAAAGTTCCCTCGAAGTAGTCAAGGAAAATGTCCAAGAAGTTGGTGGATTATCTGTTGGGAATTTCATGAATAAAATTCATGTTATTGGGCACAAACCACATGACCTAAGATATCTTCTTTACCAAGATGCTTTATTTGTAAGTACACCATAAACCCTTAACAAATTCAGTAGAGAGTATACTAATATTGGTTATACTAAGTTTTTTCCACTTATGAAAATGGAAGGTGACGATGCTTAATGGGAAAAGACCTAACACTAATCCATGAATTCTTCTGAATTAATTTACAACTGAAAAGCAATGCTTTTAACACAACTGTAATTTATCAATTTACCAACTTTTTTTTTTTTTTTGAGTTGGAATCTCACTCAGTCGCCCAGACTGGAGTGCAGTGGCCGCTCCCGGTCACCGCAGCTTCAACCTGCTGGGCTCTGGCGATCCTTCCGCCTCAGCCTTCCAAGTAGCTGGAACTATAGGCGTGCGCTACCACACCCGGCTAATTTTTTGATTTATAGTAGAGATGAGGTCTTACCAAGTTGCCCAGGTGGGTCTTGAACCCGCGGACTCAGGCAATCCACTCACCTCAGCCTCCCAAGCCGCGGGATTATAGGCTGAGCCACTGAGTCCAGCTCAATTTTTTTTTAATTGAAAAAAAGAAAAGCAATGTTTTCCAACTGGGAAAAGAATATCACATTTTAAGACTAGCTCTGCTTAACCTTTTAGCTACTTATTCTCATTTTCTGGATCATGTTTTAACAGATTGTTCCAGAACTTTTTTAAATGTAGAGAGGGGAACCAAGGGCAAGCGGGGAGACAGTAGTTAAAGGAAACTCTGTTCTTGACAGCAAGGACAAAGAAATGGAATGAATGTAGTTAGGCTCTCAAAACAAACAGGTTATTTTCTCAAGTCGCACTTAAGAGGGACTCAAAAACAGCCCTCCTTTACTGAGTAGTTCACATACAAGCCTGCACTAAGAATCACAAAAGCTGGCTTCCCCCAGACTTTACCTATCCTAAAGCTTAATTCTTAGACTTCTAAGAATCACCCCTAAATGAGACCTAATTCCTTCATTCTCTAAATTTCTATTACCCTAGAAATGGCAACTCTCATTTCTTAGACAAGAACAAAAATGCATTTTACATCAAATTCATTTCCATAGTTATTTAAACAGGTACCATGAGAACACCATTTGTGCCTCCTGGTTCATTTATTTACCTAAATAGACTCATTTAAAACTGTATTCTGCCAGACTTGGGGGCTCAGCCTGTAATCCACGCTTTGGGAGACCCAGGTGAGTGAATTGCCTGAGCCGGCGGGTTCGAAACTCACATGGGCAACTTGGCGAGACCTCATCTCTACAATAAATCAAAAAATTAGCCGGGCATGGTAGCGCACACCTGTAGTTCCAGCTACTTGGAAGGCTGAGGCGGAAGGATCGCTGGAGCTCAGCACATCGATGCTGGGGTGGCTGTGAGCATGCCACTGCACTCCAGCCTGTGCGATGGAGTGAGACTCCAACTCAAAAGTAAAATAAAATAGCCTGGCTCGGTGACTCAGTCTGTAATCCTGCGCTTTGGGAAGCCAAGGTGAGTGAATTGCCTGACCCTGCAGGTTCGAGACCCACCTGAGCAACTTGGCGAGACCTCATCTCTACAATAAATCAAAAATTAGCCGGGCATGATGGCGCACACCTGTAGTTCGAGCTACTTGGAAGGCTGAGGCATAAGGATCGCCGAAGCCCAGCAGGTCGAGGCTGCGGTGGCCAGGAACGTGCCACTGCACTCCAGTCTGGGCGACAGAATGAGACTCCAACTCAAAAAATAAATTAAATAAAGCTGTATTCTACTACTACTCTTCCCCCAACCCCATCCTTTTTCCAGAGATCCACATACACACAAATATACGTAAAATAAAAATAAAACATTCCTATAAAACAACGAGCCCACTTTTAAGCTTAACACCAAATGACTAAAGTTGTAAAACAGACTCAGAAATCATGTTTACAAGTAAATAACTTTAATAGAGACTGAAATATAACAATTCGTATAGTTGTTCTCCCTTTGAAACAAGATCCATGTATCTCTAAAAGCTCCTCATAAGCCTCCTGAACTTCAAAATGCCTTCCATTTATATCTCCAAATGGGACAACTGAAAAAATATGACTTTTGTATCTAATTATACCTTCAAATTCTCCCCCTTCAAAAAAACCTCATGGTCTTTATTTCTATGTCCTTGGCCTAGCACAATCATTTTACCTGCCCTGGGAGAGATTGTCCATTCCAGTTGAGCATAATCACCAAGACTGTAACCTGTACTCACCTTCCTGATAATGCTCACGTATTACCTAAAGCACTCACATGTTTTCTTCCTTTTCACTTCCTAAGAATACTAGTCCCATATTAATCGTGCACAGGCTCCTCACAGGTCCTAAAACAGCTTAGCTAACACACAAGTGGTTGCTGCTATGCCAGGCCATTCCCGCCTCTGCTCTCACTACTGAATGGGCGTATGTGTTTAATATAATGATACCACTGGCTTGCTCATACAACTTGGAACAGTAACACTGGATTCTGAACACGTTCTTTCACAAATGACGTGTTACTCTAAATAACTCTGGCTCTCCCTCACTTCAATATCTTTATTATTCCCATCTTCCCTCTACCATTCCAAGGAGTTGATAAAAAAGCAGTTGTGGGCCGGGCTCGGTGGCTCAGCCTGTAATCCCAGCACTTTGGGAGGCCAAGGTGAGTGGATTGCCTGAGCCCGCGGGTTCGAGACCCGCCTGGGCAGCGAGACCTCATCTGTACAATAAATCAAAAAATGAGCCGGGCGTGGTAGTGCACGCCTGTAATTCTGGCTACTCGGAAGGCTGAGGCGGAAGGATCACCGGAGCCCAGCAGGTCGAGGCTGCGGTGGCCGGGAGTGGCCATTGCACTCTAGTCTGGGTGACAGAGTGAGACTCCAACTCAAAAAAAAAAAGGAGTTGTGGAGGATGGCCCTCAAGTGCTTCTGCTGGTGTTCTCATAACACAACAGGTGTCGTGTGTGTGTGTGTGTGTGTGTGTGTGTGTAGTGGCATGTTCACGGCCACCCCAGCGTCAACCTGCTGGGCTCTGCTGATCTTCGGCCTCAACCTTCCAAGTAGCTGGAACTATAGGCACATGCTACCACGTCCGACTATTTCGTTGTTTACTGTAGTGACGAAGTCTCGCCAAGTTGCCCGGGCTGGTCTCGAACCCGCGGACTCAGGTAATCCACTTGCCTCAGCCTCCCAAAGTGCTGGGGTCACAGGCTGACCTGCCGAGCCTAGCCCACAACAGGTCTCTGCCCCTAAGAACCAGTTGGGAGCGCCATTACTGCTCAAAGAACAGCTCCACAAATAAGTAGAGGCATATACTACTTTCTCTGAAGTTTCAAGACCCCAAATGACATCCCAGGAGACCTCCAAGCACTGATCAATCACTGGCCAAGATATCAAAAAACAAGGTCATCTCATTCCAAGATGCAGGGGATACTTCGCCAAACTGAGACCACCATTCTTTAGAATGTTGCCTACTGGAGTTTTGCCTCCTAGAACTTCTTGCAAAACCTTATGTCACATCTTCTTACTTTCCACTGATTTTTCAGCTGTTTAGTTTTAGAGCGTATATAATCTACTCATGAAAAGTCAAGATCTTTAAAAACAGAAAACAAAGGAAGACAACAGAAAAATTTTAGTACACACAGAAAAAACATTTTCAAAAGGATATCAAATTATAATACATTTTACTAACAGATAGAAGTCTTTATACTTACAGTCGGTACATACTCAGATGGAAATTTGTTTGTTGTATAGGATATCAGGAGGCATGTTTTACCAACAGCACCATCGCCCACAACCACACACTTAATTGTCTGCATTGCTGAAATAGTTTTTTATCCACCTTAAATATTTCAAATCTGATGTTGACCTGCAAAAAAAGATATTTGTTTTATTTATTTGTGCTTACATCTGTGTCTTTTCCCTAAGTCAGTAACAAGTTCAGTCACTGAGAGTAAGATCAGAACTAGCACAACTCCATAGCTGAAAGAATCTTAAAAAAAAGAAAGACTGACTTGTTTCATGTCACAATAACAAAAGTCAATTATGTTTCTGATCCTTGGTTGTTGTGACTTAAGTGTTATTTTTTAAAAGTCCAAAGTGGGCCAGGTTCAGTGGCTCAGCCTGTAATCCCGTGCTTTGGGAGGCCAAGGTGAATGAATTGCCTGAGCCAGCGGGTTTGAGATCCGCCTGGGCAACTTGGTGAGACCTCATCTCTACAATAAATAAGAAAAATTAGCCGGGCATGGTAGCGCGCACCTGTAGTTCCAGCTACTTGGAAGGCTGAGGCGGAAGGATCGCTGGAGCCCAGTAGGTTGAGGCTGCAGTGGCCGGGAGTGTGCCACTGCATTTCAGTCTGGGAGACAGAGTGAGACTCCAACTCAAAAAAAAAAAAAAAAAAAAGCCCAAAGTGGTGTCATGAACAACCTATTTCTTTTTTATAAAGAAAGAGAGGGGGCTCTATCAGAAGAATACCATCAAGTGTGCAAAATATGATTTGGTGAAACCTTTTCTTCAACTACCTGTGCACACACATGTGTACATATACACATATACGTGGACTAACTGCAATACAAAGGACACTCCTTTAAAGAATGGTTTATTACCCAGTCTTGGAGCTACAGTTTCTCAGGCTCTAATCAACAAGCAGCAGAGCACCACCACTACTCCACCCCAACACCCAGGCCCCTAGTTCTGCACAAGCAACATGAGGAACTGAACAAAGATCAGGGTGATCCCTGGTCTCAGCAGCTGTTTTAACAGCAGGTTGCCTAGTTGCTAATTCAATTCTTCTGGCATGAAGAATCCAAAACCCACATTTTTACAATGAAAAAGTCAGATTGCTCTAAATCATATGGACTTATAAACAGATGTAACTACTTTAGATTCTCTCACCACAGTCCTCCATTCTAAGTTACTGACTACAACTGCACCAAAGATTCATCAATTTGGGATTTTTTTGCACATTTAAACATCTCTAAAGTCAGAATGTGTCTTTATTTAGGGTGTCTTACAATCATCATCAACCATTTTTGTCCCACACTAGATTTCTATGAAATTGAGATAAATGAAATCTTAGATTAAATGAAACATTTTAAGTTTCTCTGGGAGCATAAAAAAGAAACACCATCCTATGCATACCTAGATTTTAATAACCCTAAAGGCTGGCTAGAGTTGCCACCTTACTAAACACTAAATATAGACCCACTTAGCCCTGGGTTAGAAGCCATATGCTCCCACAGCACCCTTCACAACACTTAATCATAATGACTTATAGATGCCTATTAACATCGCCGAATATAAGCCCACACTACCTCACGTACCACTGTATTTCTAGCTCTGAGCACAAAGACTGGAACACTGTAAGCTGCTAAGTGGACACAGAAATCACACAAAAGAACACAAAACTACCTCAGGGTGAGTAACCTACAGGAAATACACACTCTCCCATTTCCCACAGAAACTATCTACACTATATTTCTCTTTATTCAACTTCCTTTAATTTCTCCTTTTCCTTCTCGTTTATCCTATTATACACTAGAGAAGTACCCATAAAAATACAGCATTAAAGGTTAAAGATCCTGACCTCTAAACTAAATTACTAAATCAGTTACTGGTTCTTTTTTTTTTTTTTTGACCTGGGATCTCACTGTCACCCAGCCTGGAGTACAGTGGCACTATCATAGCTCACCACAGCCTCGACCTACTAGGCTCAGGTGATCCTTCTACCTCAGTTTCCCAGGTATCTAGAACTACAGGTACATGCCACCATACTGGGCTATTTTTTTTTTTTTTTTTTTTGGTAGAGTCGAGGTCTTGCCATATTGCCCAGGCTGGTCTCAGACTCCTGGACTCAAGCAATCCTCCTGCCTTGGCTCCCAAAGCTGCTGGGATTACAGGGGTGAACCACCACACCTGGCCAATTACTGATTCAACATAAAAATGTTCTCAATAAAACAGCAGTGAACATGTGCATAGCATGTACCAGTACCATGTACAGTTCTAAAAACATTACACATATTCACACATTTCATCCTCCCAATAACCCTATGAAGTATGTTGTACTATATTATCCCTATTTTACAGGTAAGAAAAGTGAGGCTCAGTGAAGTTAGGTCAAGGTTATTTAGCCAGTTAAGTGGTAGAAGTGAAATTTGAACCCAAGCAGTCTGACTCAAGTTCCTGCTCTTAAACGTTATACTACACTTCCTCTCCTGAGAAGTAACATTGATAAAAGCAAACATTATACCTGCTAAGGGAGTGGCAAGTATATATCCATGGAAGTTGCCAGCAATGCTAAGAGGAAGGCAGAAATAAAGAAGAGGAAACAAAAATCGAGGAGTTAAATTCACTTCTTGTTTCTTGACCCTGCAGGTAACTACAGGATTTTACTGGGAAAAGAGAGGCAAGAAGGGCAAATTTTCAAATAGAGTTTGCTTTTCTTCCTTCTAATTACCCACAAATCTTCAATTTCTTAAGACTTCCCAACCTGATAGCTCAGCAATTTGCTAGAGTCTTCCTGTGGATTCACCATTAACACTTGGGTCTGGTAGGACACAGTGGCTCATGCCTATAATCCCAGTACTTTGGGCAGCCAAGGCAGGAGGATTGCTTGAGCACAGGAGCTCGAGACCAGCCTAGGCAACATAGCAAGACCTCATCTCTGCACAAAAAAAAAAAAATCAAAAAATTAGCTAGGCATGGTGGTGTGCACCTGTAGTCCCAGATACTTGGAAGGTTGAAAGGGAGAGGAAGGATCACCTGAGCCCAGAAGGTTGCGGCTGTGGTGAGCTGTGATCATGCCACTGCATTCCAGCCTGGGAGACAGAGTGAGACCCCAACTCAAAAAAAGAAAAGAACCTGGGTTCTGTAGTCATACCCAGCTCTGCAACACTCTAGCTATGTGACCTTGGACAAGTTATTTAACCTTTCTGTGGTTCAGTTTTCCCTTCTCTAAAAATGAAGACAGTAGTACCTTTTTCATAGAGTAAATTGATTAATACACAAAACTCAAAACAGTGCCTAGTATAGAGTACATGCCTAGTAAATGTTACCTATTAGTCTTGAATAAGCAAAGGTAACTTTAAGTCAATACAAGGAATTCTAAAATAGCAACAATTCCAAACTGCTTAGAAACAAGTAAAAAAAAAAATTATTTCCAAAATAATTCTAGTACAGTCAACTCTCCATATCCACAGATGCGGAACCCACCAATAGGGAGGGCCAACTGTTCTATGCCATTCTGTATAACAAACTTGATCATCTCAGGATTTTGGTATCCTGGCGGAGTCCTGGAACCAATCCCTTGGGATACCAAGGGATGACCTGTACTCATCGTTTTCACTACAAGTATAGTCAAATTTAGAGGTGGTCACTTCAGAGACAAGTTCAATTTAATGAAGACTATTCTGCAAAGCATTTAGCATGTATTAATAATGATTTCATGTGTTAAGTAAAAAGGATAGATACCATTGTTTGGGGCTAAGCTCCTGTACCAGGTCCCAACAGACCAGACTAAAAATCAAAACAGGCCATTGCTTTACGAAAAGCTGGTGTGGCCATGTGCTCTTTGAGCTATGGTCACTGCCATGTTTCCAAAGCGCCGGACTCCTCCTACCTAGGAGAAGTGAATCTCCTCTCTTTCCTCTCCAATTTACTTTCTAAATAAACTCTCTCTCTCTCTCTCTCTCTCTTTCTATATATATATATATATTTTTTTTTTTTAAACAGTTGCCCATCCTAAGAGTTTCAAGTCACCAAACCTAAACTAAGTTGTTATCTGACCTTCTAAGAAATTAGGAGTAGCCGGGCTCAGTGACTCAGCCTGTAATCCCACGCCTTGGGAGGCTGAGATGAGTGGACTACCTGAGCCCGCGGGTTCGAGACCCGCCTGGGCAACTTGGCAAGACCTCACCTCTACAATAAAATCAAAAATTAGCCAGGCGTGATAGCGCGCGCCTGTAGTTCCAGCTACTTGGAAGGTTGAGGCGGAAGGATCGCCGGAGCCCAGCAGGTCGAGGCTGAGGTGACCGGGAGCAGCCACTGCACTCCAGTCTGGGCAACAGAGTGAGACTCCAACTCAAAAAAAAAAAAAAAAAAGAAAAGAAATTAGGAGAGATGACAATTTCCCAAACAAGTCACTTTCAATCCTCAATCAGCATGATAGTGAATTTCCTTCTGCTTTAATCCTTACACAAAAAAGTAGCCTGAAGTAACTTGGTATCTTTCTATTGTCCTATCTCCCCATCCCCATCTTACAAGAAAAGTAAGCTACCAAATAACTAATACACTCTTTGTCCTGTGCTTTTGTTTTCTTCAGCTCTTTTCCTTCTTTAGCTCTTCTGCATCCATAAAGCCAACCTCTTCTGCTCAGCTCCTTGGAATACTTACTCCATTCTGCCATTTTGTGGAATGATGCATTGCCCGATTCTAAAAGCCAATTGAATTTTTTTTTTTTTTTTTTTTTTTGAGTCAGGATCTCTCTCACTCTGTTGCCCAGGTTGGAGTACAGTGAGTGACACAATCATGGCTCACCACAGCCTCAACTTCCTGGGCTCAGGGAATCCTTCCACCTTAGCCTCCCAAGCAGCTGGGACTACAGGCATGTGTAATGCCTGGCTAAATTTTTCTTATTTTTGGAGAGCTGAGGTCTCACTATGTTATCCAGGCTGGTCTCAAACTCGCGGACTTAAGCAATCTTCCTGATTTGGCCTCCCAAAGTGCTGAGATTACAGGCATAAGCCATCACACCCGGCCTCCATTGAGATCTTGAAATTGGTCCTAATTTTGTCCTTTGACACGTGTTAAAATGTTAACCAGATAACCCACATTTTGGAGTGGGAGAAGAGACCAGGGGAAGACTCTGGACACACACACACGTGTGTGTGTGTGTGTGTGTGTGTGTGTGTGTGTTGCCAGCTTCAACAACATGGAGAAAATTAGGCCAGACATGTTCATATATTCTATGTTACCCTCCTGTTGAAGTAAGGTCAAATCACTATAGCAAGAAAGTGACTATATAGCTACAATCACCATTTTGCTATCCTGCGTGGCTAAAAAGTTATTATGGCCAGGCACAATGGCTCAGGCCTATAATCCCAGCCCTTTGGGGGGCCGAGGCAAGAGGATACCTGCGGCCAGGGGTTCAAGACCAGCCTGGGCAAATTGGCAAGACTTTGTCTCTACAATAAATCAGAAAATTTAGCTGGGCGTGGTGGTACACACCTGTAGTCCCAGCTCCTTGGAAAGTTAAGGCAGAAGGATCACCTGAGCCCAGCAGGTCGAGGCTGCGGTAACCATAAGCATGCCACTGCACCCCAGCCTAAGCAACAGCATGAGACTTCCACTAAAAAAAAAAAAAAGTTATTTTGCACCAATAATTAAACATTATCCTCTAATAATGAAGCCCACTTGCGCCACAACTTATAACTGGTGTTAGGCAACTTACAGCATAAAAAATGATTCTGCCAGCTGGGCATAATGGCTCATGCCTGTAATTCCAGCACTTTGGGAGGCTGAGGCGAGAGGATTGCCTGGTCAGCTTGGCAAGACCTCATCTCTAAAATAAATAAAATAAACTAGTTGGCTGTGGTGGCACGTGCCTATAGTTCCAGCTACTTGAAAGACTGAGGCAGAAGGATCGCCTGAGCCCAGCAAGTTGAGGCTGTGGTGGCCATGAGTGGGTCACTGCACTCCAGCCTGGAGGGCACAGTGAGACCCCAACTCAAAAAAAAAGATTCTGCCAATCCTAAGAAAATAAAATTGTGAAATATGGTTTATCTTACACCTTCCTAGTACCTGCCCTCCACCAGACAGCCACACCAATAAACCTATCTTCTAGGTTCTTAACTCTTTGGGAGGCCAATTACCCCTAAGGAGAATCTTAAATAAAGCCCCTGAAGTTTTGTGAAGCCCATGAGCTACAGACTGAAAGAGGATATGGAACTTTCTCTTTGATACGTTATTGGCTAGCTGCCAATTAAACTCCCCCAGATAATCCCTGGGAAAAGGATCTGTATGGAGGAAGGGAGGCTCCCAGCTACAGATGCCCTATTTTTCTGTGCCCCATAGTTCATTCTGCACACAAGGCACATACAGCAATCTCGAGATTTGAGATTAAGTATCTGCTAACAAGTTTTACAAAAAATTATATGCTCAATGAGATTATACACCTTATGAAACTACATCAAGTATTAATAGTGAATTATGTGAATAAAAGGCAAGTCCCTTCTTGGTAATACACTCAGCCAATAATAAATATTTGTTCTTTATCCCCAATTCCAAGCATAGAGCTCCTAAAACCGTAGGAATATCCTGAGTGACAAATGTGTCACAAAATCACGCTTGAATTTATGCTAATAAAGTGACAGTGGAGGGAGAGGCTAGATAGCCTCAGGATGGGACTGGTCACCACAAAGAACAAGTGATTAGAAGGTTGTTAACTTTCAGCCCCATCCACCAACCTCCAGGGAGGAGAAGGGAGACTGGAGATTCACCTCTAACAAAACACAAATAGGAGATCTGGAGAGTTTGTATTGTATCTCTTCCATTTGGTTATTTTGAGTTGTATCTTTTATGATAAAGGAGTAAAGGTTAAGTAAGATGTTTTCATAAGTTCTGAGTTGTTCTCACTAATTACCAAATATAAGGAGGGCCAGAGGAATCCCCAAATATATAATCAACAGGGCAGGTATGGGTATCCTACCTAAGTATCCCATTTGCAGCCAGTACGTAAAATGAGGGCAGCCTTGTTGATCTGAGCCCTTAAACTGTTGAGTGGGAATTAGTGTCAGAATTAAACTGAGAGGCCAGGAGCAGTGGCTCACATCTTTAAGTTCTTTGGGAGTCCAATACCTTTAAGAAGAATCTCAGATAAAGTCCCTGAAGTTTTATGAAGGGAAAGGCAGGAAGATCGCTGAGGCCAGAATTCAAGGCCAGATTGGGCAACAAAGTGAGACTGTATCTCTACAAAAAACAGAAAAATCAGCCAGGCATGGTGATGCATGCCTATAAGCCCAGCTACTTGGGAGATTGAGGCAGGAGGATCACTTGAGCCCAGGAATTTGAGGCTATGGTGAGCCATGCATGCCACTGCACTCCAGCCTGGGTGAAATCCTGTCTTAAGAAAGAAAAAAAAAAAAGAATTGAACTGATAGAAGAGGTGCCAGAAAAACAAACACCAGGCCAGGCATGGTGGCTCATGCCCGTAATCCCAGCATGATTTGGAAAGCCAAGGTGGGAGGAGCTCTTGAGGCCAGGTGCTCAAGATCAGCCTGGGTAACACAGAAAGACCTCGTCTCTACCAAAAAAAAAAAAAAAATTAACTAAGTGGATGTAGTGGTGCACACCTGTAGTCCCAGTTACTCAAGAGACTGAGGCAAGATGATCACTTGAACCCAGGAATTAAAGGTTGCAGTGAGCTATAACTGCACTGAACTCCAGCCTAGGAAATAGAGTAAGATTCTGCCTCTAAAAAAAGAAAAAGAAAAACATCATATTCACACTAACCCAAAATACACTAAAAGTAAAGCTGTTTTCATCTTAAATACATTTACCCCATTTTCATACCTAGGATACAAGAAAGAAGAGGCACTATATGAATCAAGAGAAGAACGACCCAATTTTATAAGCCTTCCTTACCAACCCACCCAACAGAAGGACTGGTTTGGTTGTAGGATTAAACAAAAAAACCAGAACTACATGTCTCTCCTATCAAAGCCACCAACTTGAGAGAATGCAGTTAATATAACCTTCTGCTATAAGTTATAGTAGCAAAATCTGCCCATGTTATTTTTAAGCAACCAAAAGTACTCAAACTATAGAGATGTGTTCTGTGCATTCACATTCTAACACATCGAACATATAGGACAAAAAGCACACAGCTGGCCTAATATGTTCAAATAAGAATACAATATTGAAGGCCGGGCACAGTGGTGGCTCAACCCTGTAATCTCAGCACTGTCAGAGGCCGAGGAGAGAGGACTGCCTGAGCCCAGGTGTTTGAAACCAGCCTGGGCAACTTAGTGAGACCTTGTCTCCACAATAAATCAAAAAATTAGCCAGGCATGGTAGTGCACACTGTAGTTCCAGTTACTTGAAAGGCTGAAGTGGAAGGATCTCCTGAGCCCAGCAGGCTGAGGCAGCGGTGGCCAAGAGTGTGCCACTGCAATCCAGCCAGGCAACAGAATGAAACTATGATCCAAAAAAAATAAAAATACAGTATTGCTTAGAAAGGCCTACCCCAAAATTCTATCACTTCTCCACCATAGTTACCTTCCCCTCCAAACAAACAATAAAGCGTAAAAGGAGTATTTTTAAACCCTAAAATAAAAGTTTAGCTTCACCGAAAACTTAGAACTTAACTGTATGAATTCATCCAATATTACTCAAAAGGCTCAAAATAAGGAATGAGAATTTTTTCTTAGAATTGGAAAGTCCCTTAGTAACTAACTTAACCCCATCACTGTATAGTTAAGAAAGTTCTGGCCAAAGCCCAACAACTTACCCCATAGCCAGACAGGGCTCAAGTATTCTGACATTCTTTTGCATGCAGCTCTTCAGATTTCAAGAAAAGACAGAACAAGTCAAGTAAAGACAGTACTTTCTGAACTTTATAATTTGTTTTCAGAGTTCTTGTAATAAGAAATAATTTTAGAAAATGCTGGCACTCCTTCAAAAAGCCAAAGCAATACAGCTAACACCCAAAGTATCTGTCCCAAAAAATCCAAGAGGAGCTGTTCAAATAAATGTATCTATGCCAATTTGAAAAAAAATTAATTGGAATTCTGTAAACTATTTTTCAATTAGTAAAAGGTAGACCCAAAAAAGTGCTGCAATCCTTTTGTAGTTCATAAATGTGATGATTGAGTTTTTGGTTTTGAGACAAGGTCTCACTCTGTCTCTCAGGTTGGAGTGCAGTATCATAGCTCAATGCAGTCTCGAACTCCTACTCATAGGCTCAAATAACCCTCCCATCTCGGATTCCAAGTAGCTGGGAGACTACATGGGCCTTCATCACATCCAGCTTTTTTTTCTTCCATTTTTGTAGAGATAAGATCTCCCTATGTTGCCCAAGCTGGTCTCAAATCCCTGGCCTCAAACGATCCTCCTTGCTTTATTCACCCTTTCAAAGTACTAGGACTATAGGTGTGAGCTACCTTGCTGGCCATGATTGGGTTTTTTCATGCTCGCATGTGAAATGTGCCTCCCTCATGAAAAAAAAGTTGGGAGATACAATCCCCATGGGTCTCTGGTGTTCCTATATACCTTGCTCCGTAGGCTAAGAATGCAAGACCCTGACTGATCATTCTTTTTTTTTTTTTTTTTGAGTTGGAGTCTCACTCTGTCACTCAGACTGGAGTGCAGTGGCCGCTCCCGGTCCCTGCAGCCTCGACCTGCTGGGCTCCGGTGATCCTTCCACCTCAGCCTTCCAGTAGCTGGAACTACAGGCGTGCACTACCACCCCCGACTAATTTTTTGATTTATTGTAGAGATGAGGTCTCGCCAAGTTGCCCAGGCGGGTCTCGAACCCACGGCCTCAGGCAATCCACTCACCTCAGCCTCCCAAAGCGCGGGATTACAGGCTGAGCCACCGAGCCTGGCTTGATCATTCTTTACTCAGATCATTCCATAGTTGTGTTTGCAGCACATAACCTTGAAGGATACAGTAACATCTCCCTCTGGGACAGAGGGCAGGCATGGTTGCTATAAAATAGTAGGTTCCCCAGCCAGGCACAGTGGCATGAGCCTGTAGACCCAGCTACTCAGGAAACTGAGGCAGGAGGATCGCTTGAGCCTGAGTTCAAGACCTGCCTGGGCAACACAGCAAGATTCCATCTCTTGAAAAAATACACAAATATAAATGGTAGGTTCCCAAATTCAGCGTTCCTCAGCTGTGAGGTAAGTCCCCTGCATGCGCAGCATCTATATGGGCCTCTGTGTGTCCTTCATGGTGGGTCTTGGGGGAAAGGGGAAGCAACACATACACTGATTTCATGCTGCTTGCTGTGCCATCAATAATTAGGTTCATTGTCTTTGACCCAGGAATCTTGTGTCTTTGGCCAGCATCCCTCAAACAGTATCAGGCTAATAATACATTAGCCTCTAAGCAGGGTAAATGAAAACTGCAGACCATGCTGATTTGCTTGACTTTTTCCACCACCCCTCACTCCTAAACCAGCTAACACATTTCTAGGAGCTAATGGTTGTTTTAGTTTATGTTCCATCTTCTAGAAGTGTCTATTCTAACTAGGAAGAAATTAATGAAGGCCAGAATCCTATGAAGAAGGTAAACAAGGTAATTTCCTCACAGTGAATAAATAAAAATAAATGAGGCCAGGCTCATGCCTGTAATCCTAGCACTTTGGGAGGTTGAGGCAGGAGGATCACTTTAGGCCGGGAATTCTAGACCAGCCTGGGTAACACAACAAGACCCTATCTAAATAAATAAATAAATAAATAAATAAATAAATAAATAAGGTTGCAAACAATAAAATTTTAAAATACGTAAAACAATATTTTAACTTATTTTAATTTAAATTAGCAAGGTTAATAAAATTTTTAAATTTTCAAAAATCTAACTTTATTTTGTTCTCTCCTATCTTTAAAGACTATAAACTCATTATCCCTTAAAATTCCATTTATTCACCTCTCCAGTAGCAAATTACAGAAATCTAAAGGACAAGGTTTTCCATGGTACATGGCAGACAGCCCTGATGCTTTCTCTTGATTTTTGACCTAAGATTAATAAACGTAAAAAATTGATTTTTTTGTTTTTTTGAATCAGTGTCTCATTGTCACCCAGGTAGAGTACAGTGGCATGATTACGGTTCACCACAGCCTCAACTTCCTGGGCTCAGGTGATCCTTCCGCCCCTGCCTTCCAAGTAGCTGGGCATGTGCCACCACACCTGGCTAATTTTTTGACGTTTTGTAGAGACATGGTCTGGCTATGTTGCCCAGGCTGATTTCAAGCTTTGGGCTCACATGATCCTCCCACCTTGGCCTCCCTAATGCTAGGATTACAGGCATGATAGATATGTTACCCAAAAAATTGCCAAAGAAATCAGAAAGATAGACTTGAGCAGACATGTAATTGATAATAACACAAGTACAGCTTCTGGACACTGGGAAAGATACTGGGGGTTTTCCCTTTCCCCTCAAGTGTATTTTTCAGATGTAGCACAAAATGAAAGTATCTTTGGGTTTTTGGCAAATACATACCATCTAGAATTCTTCATGCATACCTCTCACGTTTGCAAAACCCCTGAAGTCTCCAACTGCCAATTAAATGCATTAATACATGCAAAGTATTGGAGAGCAAATAAGAAACATGCACTGAAGCAGTTATTCAAATTCCTCCATTTTCTGCCACTTGTAAAAGAAAAAAATGAATAAGATGCTGTGGCATCACAACATACATGAGAGTGGAAAACTGGGTCTCTAATCAAGGCTCTATGGGTCTTTGAGATGACAAAAATGACGCAAAAAAAGTGAAGGGAAAAAGTATTCTGAGTCTATCTACAAAAAGATGTTTCCAGCAGTGCTAGAAGTTTATTGTCTCTGCTTAATTTCTAAAAACTACTTCCTTCTTTTTTGTTAGTCAGAGTCTCACTCTGTCACCCAGGCTGGAGTGCAGTGGCACACTCACAGGCATTGCAGCCTCGACCTGCTGGGTTCAGGAGATTCTTCCACCTAAGTCTTCCAAGTAGCTGGAACTACAGGTGCACACCACTACACCTGAAAATTTTTATTTACTGTAGGGACAAGGTCTCATCAAGTTGCTCAGGCTGGTCTCAAACTCCTGGGCTCAGACATTCTCTCGCCTCCGCCTCCCAAAGTGCTGATATTACAGGCGTGAGCTATCACGCCTGGTTCTATAGTTGTTAATACTTCAATAATTATTTATGAAGAGATGTGCAATTTTGAAAACAAGTTGTTTTTGAAACAGATGTGTAATGAATATTATACAATCTTGCTTAAAGGTATTGAGGGTGGATTGTTGGCCTTTGATCTTCAAATGCACATCGTAGTACAGGGTTCCTTCTTAAAGATGTTTTGACCTCAGATTTTTAAAAATATAGTTCTCTAGTCACTGACCTTGAATAGATTCATATAAATTAATATCAATATTTAAATTGCCCTTATATTTATATTTTACTTAAAATGATTAAGCATATCAAACCAAATTCATACATTCTGGAGCCAAATGTCATGAGAATTTATTATATGTAAATTACTCTAGAACAAATATGCCTACTCAGTCTAAAGTTATTTGCATGCTAACAGGTCACTGTCAGTTTACAGTACTGTAGCTTTTGTTTAAGGCACTGAATTAATAGAAAAAAACTGTTCTGCAATAAGCATGTGCTTTCACATAAAAAGTAAAAAAGGCAACATAATTCTACCATCTTAATTATGTATCTTACTCTGCCTTTCTAATTATAAATAACTGTTACTATTTAAAATATCTAATATAAGTTTGGTGCTTCTATTCAAAATCTATACCTTTATTCATATAATCTCCCTAAATTTTGGATGTCTGGCCTTACAACTCATCCTATTTCTATCTTAACTTTTTACCACCAAAATCTCACCTTCTCTGAGACCTTCCCTAATTATTCCAGCTCTCAAAACTGCCCTCAATTTTCTGATCTCCTCCTATTATTGTCTGAATGTTTGTCCCCCACTCCAAATTCATGTTAAAAACTAATCACCAATGTGATGGTGTTAGAAGGTGGTGCCTTTGGGACATGATTGGGTCATGAAGGCAGAGAAACCCTGTACACAATTAGTGCCTATATAAAAAGAAACCCCAGAGAGCTCCCTTGCCCACTTCGCCACATGAGGACATAATGAGAAGACACCATCTACAAACCAAAAAGCAGGCCCTCACCAAACACTAAATTTTCCTGGCACCTTGATCTTATACTCCCCAGTCTCCAGAACTCTGAGAAATAAGTGTCTGCAGTTTACAAGCCACCTGGTCTACGGTCTTCTGTTATAGCAGCCCAAACAGACCAAGAGAGCTCCCAAGGCAAGGTCCTTCTTAGCTCTCAAATCTCCTATCTCATACTCTGCTCCCCTGACTCTCCATGCTCTTGCTACACAGGTCTCTTGATCTCTTTAAACATAGCCCTGACTTCAGGCCTTTACCAACAACACTCCTGCCCCTGCTCTTAAAGCTGTGGGATTCTCACCCTCAGATCTCAGTTCAAATCACCATCTCCTCAGAAAGTCCTCCCCTGACCACACTATCCAGAGTAATAGCCCCTCCCTACTAACACTCTATCATATTACCCTGTTTATTTCCTTTATAGTAGAGTCATAACCTATAATTATCTTATTTGTCATGTGGCAGTAAAGGAGACAGATTTAAAAAATAAAGAAATCTGCCAGGCACAATGGCTCACGCAAGTAATCACAGCTTTGTGAGAGGCTGAGGCAGGAGCATCACTTCAGCCAGGAGTTCAGGACCAGCCTGGGCAACAAAGCAAGATGCCATCTCTACAGAAAAATGTAAAAATTAGCCAGGCATGGTGGTATGTGCTCCCAGTCCTAACTACTAGGGAGGCTAAGGCCAGAGGATCACTTGAGCCCAGAAGTTCGGGCTGCAGTGAGTTTTTTTGAGAGGGAAGATGGGGTCTCACCACAGCCTCGACCTTCTGGGTTCAGACAACCCGCCCACCTCAGTCTTCCATGTAGCTGGGACTACAGGTATGTGCCACCATGACTGACTAATTTTATTTTTTTGAGACAGGGTCCCACTATGTTGTATAGGCTGGTCTCCAACTCCCAAAAGTGCTGGGATTACAGGTGTGAGTCACCACGTTCAGCCTGCAGTGAGCTTTAATAGTGCCACTGCACTCCAACCTGGGCAACAAAGCAAGACCCTGTCTCAAAAAACAAACAAAAAAACCTCCATAAGGACAAGGACTCTGTTGTACACCAGGAAAACAGTTCAATACCAGACACATGTAGGTACTCGCTCACTGAATAAATCACAGGAATACTAAATCATGCTAGTTTTATTCACATATGGTTATGTTTATTCTAATAGATTTTAAGCTCTCTGGGGGAAGAACTAGGCTTATACTTTATCCCCTCCCCCCACAATCATCTAACACAATACTGCGCAATATGTTCTTAAAGGCTAAAAGAAATTTTTTTTTTATTTTTTGCGTTGGAGTCTCACTCCATGGCCCAGACTGGAGTGCAGTGGGCCGCTCCCGGCCACCGCAGCCTCGACCTGCTGGGCTCCGGCGAGCCTTCCACCTCAGCCTTCCAAGTAAGCTGGAACTACAGGTCGCATGCTACCACGCCCGGCTAATTTTTGATTTATTGTAGAGATGAGGTCTTGCCAAGTTGCCCAGGCGGGTCTCGAACCCGTGGGCTCAGGCAATCCACTCACCTCACCCTCCCAAAGCACGGGATTACAGGCTGAGCCACCAAGCCCAGCTTACAAATTTTTTTAATGTTTAATCCCCCTATAAGGGATTCGGGATGTTACAGAAAAGAGCTGTAACCCACCTCTATTTTAAGATCAGACAAAATAACTTTATCTTATAATAAATGTTTATCGTCTCTAATATGCCCAAGAAAGACAGTATAGAGTAGCAGTAAACACCATGTTCAAGTCTAACAGCCCTAATGCTCACAGACCCATTCTTGTGTGACAAGCTACTTAGCCTCTTTACGTCTTCATTTCTCCATTTGTAAAATAGAGATAACAGTATCAACCTCATAGGTGTTTGTTAGAATTCAGTTACTCCACACACACTACTTAAAACCCAAATGCAAACTCTTGTTATCACTGTGAAGTAATCCAGACAAGCAGTCAATTAAGAATCCTCTCTAGGCTGGGAATGGTGGCTCACACCTATAATCCTAGCACTTTGGGAAGCAGAGGTGAGAGCTCAGGGGTTCCAGACCAGCCTGAGCAACATGGCGAGACCTCATCTCTACAATAAATCAGCTGGGCTCGGTGGCTCAGCCTGTAATCCCTCACTTTGGGAGGCTGAGGTGAGTGGATTGCCTGAGCCCGTGGGTTCGAGACCCGCCAGGGCAAGTTGGTGAGATCTCATCTCTACGAAAAATCAAAAATTAGCTGGGCGTGGTAGCACGCGCCTGTAGTTCCAGCTACTTGGAAGGCTGAGGCAGAAGGATCGCTGGAGCCTAGCAGGTCGAGGCTGTGGTAGCCAGAAGCGGCCACTGAACTCCAGTCTGGGCGACAGAGTGAGACTCCAACTCGAAAAAAAAAAAGTAATACAATAAATCAAAAAACTAGCCGGGCATCATGGCTCAGGCCTGTGGTTCTAGCTACTTGGAAAGCTGAGGCGAAAGAATTACCTGAGCCCAGCAGATCAAGGTTGCGGTGGTCGTGAATGTGTCACTGCACTCCAGCCTAGGTGAGAGTGAGACTACAACTCAAAAAGAGAAAGAATCCTCTCTAAGCAAGCTTCTATAGCAGGTTGTGTTCTATACTCCATCAAAGTGAAAGCCAATCATGTACCCTGAAAACAAAATATGAGCACCAACATTTGATTAGAAGAGAATGAAGATTACAGTAAAATTTTCCCTCAAAACATTAGGACCTAATACACAACACAATTTAGGACCCAAATTTTTGCTTTCAAAAAATATCAAGATCAGCAAGAAACAAGGATTCCATGTCTAGACCAATACCTACCAAAATTTAGTATGTAAATTATTTGACCTGGCAATTCTATTTCTGAGTCTTTATCCAAGTATGCAAAGAGGTAAATACAAGCATATTCACTGCAGCCTTGCTTATAAAAGCAAAAAACAGGAGATTATCTACACATGCACCAGCAGGACACTGGTAGAATATATAATATAAAGGTGGCTCACACCTACAATCCCAGCACTTTGAGAGGTGGAGGCGAGAAGACTGCCTAAGCCCAGGGGTTCAAGACCAGCCTGGGCAACTTAGTGACACCTCATCTCTACAATAAACCAAAGAAATTAGCCAGGCATGCGCTTATAGATCTAGCTATTTGGAAGGCTGAGGTAGAAGGATCACCTAAGCCGGGAGGTTGAGGCTGCGGTGAGCCACAGTCATGTCATTCACTGAACTCCAGCCTGGGTGACAGAGTGAGGCTCTAACTAAAAAAAAATTTTTTTAATTTAAATTTAAAAATCTATATATCAAGAAAATTAAAGGTCAAGCACAATGGCTCACACCTATAGTCCCAGCACTTTGGGAAGCCGAGGTGAGAGGATTGCCTGAGCCCACAGGTTCAGGACCAGCCTGGGCAACTTGGCAAGACCTCATCTCTACAATAAGTCAAAAAAAAAAAATTAGCCGGGTATGGTGGCACATGCCTGTGGTTCCAGTTGCTTGCAAGGCTGAGGCAGAAGAATTGACTGACCACAGCAGATCGAGGTTGAGGTGGCCGTCAATGTGCCACTGCACTCCAGCCTGGGAGACAGAGTAAGACTCCGACACAAAAAAAAAAAAAAAGAAAGAAAATTAGCCGGGCATGGTGGCGCACCGCTGTAGGACCAGTTACTAGCAAGGCTGACTAGCAGGCCAAGGCTGCGGTGGCTATGAGCATGCCACGTCACTCCAGTCTGGGTGACAGTGAGACTCTGACTTCAAAAAAAAAAGAAAATTAGAAGATCTCCAAGACAATTACAAAAAACACCATCAGCAAACCTAAGTCCTAGGGGCTAACAAGTCTTGACAAATCAAACTCACCCAAATCTTTCACAAACGTAGGCAGTTGTTTTAATGCCCTACACATGTATTTTAAGACTCAAAATTATTCACATCATCTATCTTAGTAATTCCACTTCAGATAATTTATTCAAAAGGAAGAAAACATTTTATGAAAAAACAAGAGAAAGCTATTAACATCAAAAATGCACAATGGACATGACTGCAGATATTTCAGCTTAGTTGCACAGGAGTAAAACAGTTGTTCTAGCCAGTTTTAAAAAAGAGCTGGGTGCAGGGGCTCACAACACTTTAGAGGATGGAGGCAAGAGGGCATCCTGAGTCCAGCAGGTTAGGGTTGCAGTAGCCATGAGCCTGCCACTGTAGTACAGCCTGGATGACAGAGTAAGACTCCAACTTGAAAAGAAAGAGAGAGAGAGAGCAAGAAACTAACAAAATTAAGAGTTTAAAGACTTAAAAATATCACAACTGTCTGGCAACAAACTGCCTTTCCAAGCATACTCTGAAATCAAGAGCAGGCTGGTGCAGTGGCTCACGCCTATAATCCCAGCACTTTGGGAGACTGAAGAGAGAGGACTGCCTGAACCTACAGTTTGAGAGCAGCCCAGGCAATTTGGTGAGACCTTATCTCTACAATAAAAAATAAAAAAATAAAATTAGCTGGGCGTGGTGGCATATACCTGTGGTTCCAGCTTCTTGGAAAGCTGAGGCAAAAGATCACCCAAGCCCAGCAAGTCAAGGCTGCGGTGGTCATGAGCATGCCACTGCACTCAAGCCAAGAAGACAGTGGGACTCCGAATTAAAAAAAAAAAGAAAGAAAGAAAGAAAAGAAAGAAACTAAGAGTAGATGGGTGTGGTGGTTCAGGCCTGTAATCCCAACACTTTGGGAGGCAGAGGCGAGTGGACTGGCTGAGTCCAGGGATTCGAGACTAGCCTGAGCAATATGGTGAGACCTCATTTCTACAATAAATCAGAAAACTGGCTGGGCATGGTGGTGCATACCTGTAGTTCCAGCCATGAGTGTGCCACTGCACTCCAGTCTGGGTGACAGAGTGACACTCCAGTCTGGGTGACAGAGTGAGGCTCCAACTCAAAAAAAAAAAGAAAAAGAAAAACAAAGTATATACACACTGCATTTTGGAAACTAAACTCCTATAAGGGTTCACCAAATGACTAACAAAATACATTTACTTAACGTCTGGGTTTTTTTTCAAGTTGGAGTCTCACTCTGTCTCCCAGGCTGGAGTGCAGTGGCACGCTCATGGCTACCACAGCCTCGACCTGCTGGACTCAGGCGATTCTGCCACTTCTGCCTTCCCAGTAGCTGCAACAACAGGAGTGCGCCACCACACCCAACTAATTTTTTTATTCATTGTAGAGATGAGGTCTCGCCAAGTTGCCCAGGCTGGTCTTGAACCCCTGGTCTCAGGCAATCCTCTCACCTCAGCCTTCCAAAGTACTGGGATTATAGGCTTGAGCCATCATGCCTGGTTGTTTTAAAATTTCATACAAAATTATGCATCAGAGTGCTTGTCACTGACTAAAAGTGATTACAACTATTCCCTCTACCTATAACGCTCTTGCCTAGACAGCTCAGTCACATCCCCCACAGGTCTGTGCTCAAATGTAGTGAGAACTTCTCTAACAACCCCACTTCAATCTGCAATCCAAGTTCTATCAGACACTGAAGCACTCTACTCTACCCCGCCCTCCCTTATCTTCCTTCCATTTTTCTCCAAACACTTATCTCCAATCACACACCAGTTTGTAAACTGTAGAAGGGCAGAAATTTGTGCAGGTCTATTTTATTCACTGCTATCTCTAGCACCTAGAACAATGACTGTCACATGGCAGGCACTCAAAGTGCTGAATTCATCAATTAGTAAGATAGAATGAGTTAGAGATGCACCAAGTCAAATAATTTGTCCTTTGGATTCAGAATATACCCTTTAATGTGTCCTGTTTAGGCTCCTAAACACTCTCTTGTATGAACTGGATAAAGAGCCAAAAAAGAAATGGATACTAGCCGGGCTCGGTGGCTCAGCCTGTAATCCCACGCCTTTGGGAGCCTGAGGTGAGTGGATTGCCTGAGCCCGCGGGTTCGAGACCCACCTGGGCAGCGAGACCTCATCTCTACAATAAATAAAAAAAAAAAATTAGCCGGGCGTGGTAGCGCACACCTGTAATTCCGGCTACTTGGAAGGCTGAGGCGGAAGGATCACCGGAGCCCAGCAGGTCGAGGCTGCGGTGGCCGGGAGCAGCCACTGCACTCCAGTCTGGGTGACAGAGTGAGACTCCAACTCAAAAAAAAAAAGAAATGGATACTCTCCTGAAAGAGAAAACTCCTCATAAGCCAAGATCACAACCTGAGCTAGTTAAACACCAAGTGTTTAACTTTAAAGCCAAAGCCACTCAATATTATTTTCAAGGAATAAATACTCTGCATCACCATGAGCAACTCTATTCTGTTGCAGTAATGCACAATTCTACTGACTTTTAAACTAAGGGAGGGAGAACCTCTCCTAGAAAATGTGACATTTCAGTCGAGCTCAGTGGCTCAGCCTGTAATCCCAGCACTTTGGGAGGCTGAGGTGAGTGAATTGCCTAAGCCCGCGGGTTCGAGACCCGCCTGGGCAACTTGGGGAGACCTCATCTCTACAATAAATCAAAAATTAGCCAGGCATGGTAGCGTGCGCCTGTAGTTCCAGCTACTTGGAAGGCTGAGGCAGGATTGCCAGAGCCCAGCAGGTTGAGACTGCGGTAGCCAGGAATGGCCACTGCACTCCAGTCTGGGCGACAAAGTGAGACTCCAGTTCAAAAGAAAAAGAAAATGTGACATTTCAAAAAGTATATGCCTGCAACTACATCCAAGTTAATGTAATCAATCGTATGCTCAGTAGTTTTATGATAAAATATGCCTCTAATCTTGGAAAAATTCATTTGATTTAAATCAATTAAAGTAATGTATAACAAATTTAAGGAATCACATAATTGCCAATGAATTACCTCCAGAATTTAGGTCCTCACGAAAATCTCAGCCACTGATTAGCTCTATTTTAAAAGCCACTTCTATGTATTAGGCTTACGGTCATAACTGTAAAAAAATCATCTCATCTTCATATTAAAAGAAAAAATGACAGCCAGAGAGACATTTATATTTCATAAGTCAAATACAAAAATGATATAAAATTCTCCACCTGAAAGTAGAGGAATCTGTTGTCAGCAGAAAAACTTGTAAGTCTTCAGCATGTGTCACATTCAGAAAATGAGTCAATCTTGATACTGAATTGCTCTCTGATCAATTACCAATAGTTAGTTTTGGTCAGGCACAGTAGCTCATTCCTGTAATCGCAGCATTCTGGGAGGCTGAGGCTACAGGACTGCTTGAACACAAGAGTTCAAGATCAGTCTAGGCAACATAGTAAGATGTCATCTTTACCAAAAAAAAAAATCAAAAAATTAGCCCAGCATAATGGTGCACACCTGTAGTCTCAGTTACTTGGAAGGGCTGAAGTGAAAGGATTACCTGAGACCAGGTGGTCAAGGTTGCAGTGAACACCCATGATCATGCCACTGCACTATGGCCTGAGTGACAGAAACCTTGACTCAAAAAAAAAAAAAGATTACCACAAGCTCCTAAAAAACTAAACCTCTCATATATGTGAACATTAAGGGAAAATTACATAGCAATAATAGAAGACTATTTGAAATTCTTTTTTTTTTTTTTTGAGTCGGAGTCTCACTCTGTCGCCCAGACTGGAGTGCAGTGGCACACTCCCGGCCACCGCAGCCTCAACCTGCTGGGCTCCGGCGATTCTTCCGCCTCAGCCTTCCAAGCAGTTGGAACCACAGGCGCGCGCTACCACGCCCGGCTAATTTTTGATTTACTGTAGAGATGAGGTCTTGCCAAGTTGCCTAGGCGGGTCTCGAACCCGCGGGCTCAGGCAATCCACTCACCTCAGCCTCCCAAAGGCGCGGGATTACAGGCTGAGCCACCAGCCCAGCTTATTTGAAATTCTTACATCACAAATAGAAGTTAATTACATGACTTCCAGACCTTTAAAATATTACTTTAAAATTACTGCAAGTTTTTCAGAATACTGAATAATAAAAAAATACTCAAACTACGCCACTGTTTTGTTAAGCACTGGCCAGGCCACGTATTCTCTGAGCTATGGCCTCCATGTTTCCTAGCTTTGGTCTCCGCCCCTACCTAGGGGAGATGAATCTCCCCTCTAATTTACTTTCTAAATAAACTATATTTTCCAATCTTAAAAAAAAAAAATACTCAAACTAGGATTGCTGATACAAGAACAGAGGAAATTAGAGACATGGACTCCATTTCAGTAGTTTCCCTTGCAGTCAGTGGACAATCACCATCTCTAATCCTTTACTGGTCTGCTTCTCCTTTCCAATACCTTGCCCAATTTTAAGTTGAGAGGGAGCTACTCCCTCCACTGACACTCCAAAGACGTGTTTAATAAATAACAGGCTCAGTCCTGTCCCAAGAAATTCCAAACCGGGGCAGCTGTACAATAGCTCTCCAATGGCTCTTCAATGGGTGTTAGACCAAAGCAAGAATAAATCATTCATACCTCTGCTGAAATCTCTACCATTAATCCCAGCACTTTGGGAGGTAGAGACAAAAGGATTGTCTGAGCCCCGAGGTTCAAGACCAGCCTGGACAACATAGTGAGACTTCTCTACAATATCAAAAAATAGGCCGGGCATGGTGGTGCACAGTTGTAGTTCCAGCTACTCAGGAGGCTGAGGCGGAAGGATCACCCAAGCCCAGTAGGCCGAAGCTGCAGTGGCTGTGAGCATGTCACTGCATTCCAGCCTGGGGGTAACAGAGTAAGACTCTGACTAAAAGAAAAGAAAAAAAAAAAATTAGTTTTCAATAAAATGTCCCAATTTCAAATGTACAACTCATATACTAGAGTAGAATTTAAGATTATTTAGTAATTAATAAGTGGGCATGGCATCTTAATCTTTAACTTTAAACAACATAATAATCAGGCGCAGTGACTCACGCCTATAATCCCAGCACTTTGGGAGGCTGAGGTGAGAGGACTGCCTGAGTCTGTGCAACTTGCAAGACTTCATCTCTACAATAAAAAATTAGTTGAGCATGGCGGCACGTGCCTGTAGTTCCAGCTACTTGGAAGGCTGAGGTGGAAGACCAGCCTGGGCAACTTGGCAAGACTTCATCTCTACAATAAAAAATTAGTTGGGCATGGCGGCACGTGCCTGTAGTTCCAGCTACTTGGAAGGCTGAGGTGGAAGAATCGCCTGAGCCCAGCAGGTCGAGGCTGCTGTGGCCAGGAGCTTGCCACTGCCCTCCTGGGGTGACAGGGTGAGACTCCAACTCAAAAAAAAAAAAAAAAAAGCCAGGCTCGGTGGCTCAGCCTGTATCTCGCACCTTTGGGAGGCTGAAGTGAGTGG
>NW_007249901.1:504867-508748 GCF_000164805.1 Carlito syrichta | reverse complement strand
TCGAGACCCGCCTGGGCAACTTGGCAAGACCTCATCTCTACAATACATCAAAAATTAGCCTAGCGTGGTAGCGCGCACCTGTAGTACCAGCTCCTTGGAAGGCTGAGGCGGAAGGATCGCCAGAGCCCAGCAGGTCGAGGCTGTGGTGGCCGGGAGCCGCCACGGCACTCCTGTCTAGGCGACAGAGTGAGACTCCAACTCAAAAAAAAAAAAGAACTACTAGGCTTCAGGTTCATTTTCAGATTATGATCTCTGCAATAAATTCCAGTACACTGCCTGAAAGAAGCCAGATTATACTCAGTAGGACAAAAATTTAAAATAAACCACTCACATTGTTTCTGAAATTCCTTAAGACATCACTCTAGCGGTCCTGAAAGGTGTTTCAAGATTTTACATGCATAAAAACCATATGGGGGCCTTGGTTAAAAAACAGATTCTGATTCAGTGGAACTGGGATGGAGACTGATTTCTAGTGACCTCCCAGGTGGAGCTTATGCTGCTGGGTCCGCAGGCCACACCCTGCGTTAACTGGTGCCTTACATCTTTGCTTCTACAACACTGGTAATAATAATGGATGAAAACGTAAAGGATGCAACAATCCTCACTTCATTTAGAAATTTTTATGGACGAGGTAGTTATTAAAATTTTTATGTTTAGGAAAAACACAGCTTCTCAAAAATGGGGGAAGGTCCTAAGTGGTTGTAATAAGAGCAAAACACCCATCCAGCACTCACTATGTGCCAGTAAATAGTCTCAACATAAACTGATTTAATCTTCCTAACAATACTGTGAGGTAGTCTTTACTGCTATCCCATTTCACAGAAGGCAAACCTGAGTCAAAAAGATGTTACTCAGACTGCACATAGCTAAAAAAATGGCATAGCCAGCATTTGAACCTAGGCAGTGTGGTTCCAGACTCGGTATCACTATAGTAACACAGTATATCTCAAATCCACACAGTAGAATTAAAACAGCAAATGGAAGTACATGGCTCATTTTTGAAAAAATGATGCAAGCTTAAAGTGTAAAGTGTTAAAGAACAAGAGTGAGCAACACAGCCTAGGTCAGACGTTCTCCTCAGGTGACAGGGCACCAATGCATGGTGAATATCATGACTTAACAAACAAAGTTTTTGCTACTACATTCGAAACCGTTCTGGGCCAGGTACAGTGGCTGATACCTGTAAACCTAGCATTTTGGAAGACTGAGGTGGGAGGATCACTTGAACCTAGGAGTTCAAGACCAGCCTGGACAACATAGCAAGACCCTGTCTCTACAAAAAATGCAAACAACTAAAATGTAGCCGGGCATAGTGGCACATACCTGCAGTCCCAGCTACTAAGGAGGCTGAGGCAAAAGGATCACTTAAGCCCAGGAAATGGAGGCTGCAGTGAACTATGACTGTGCCACTGCACTGCGGCCTGGACTACATGAGACCCTGTCCCAATCAAAAAAGAAAGAAGCTGTCCTACTAGACTTTAACATAATAGCTAACATCAAGTATTTGATTAAAAAACATTTTTCTGAAATTGCAAGAAGAGACACCATTTTGATGGTGAGACACCTGGTTTACTTCATGGAATAAATAGTTGAGACCAATGTCCCAGAGGCGACTAGTGAAGAGTTTTGACATTCAGGACTGATAACAGCAGTGACAGACATAACTGAAATGGTAAGTAATGAAAACTGTAGCCGGGCATGGTGGCTCAAGTCTGTAATCCCAGCACTTTGGGAGGTGGGGACAAGAAGACTGCTTAAGCCCACGGGTTCAAGACCAGTCTGGGCAACATGGCGAGACCTAATCGCTACAATAAATTTTAAAAAAATTAGCCAGGGGTGGTGGCATGCACCTGTAGTTCCAACTACTTGGAAGATAGAGGCAGAAGGATTGCCTGAGCCCAGCAGCCAGTAGGTCACCTGGGCAACAGACTGAGAGACTCCAACTTAAAAAAAAAAGAAGAAAACTGCTTAGTAAAACGGTTCCAGACTGAAGGGATGAGTAAAAGTAGAAACTGGTAAAACAACAAAGCATAACAGGACCAGGAATTGGAAATGGTGGTGAGAAGTGGCAAAAATAAGCTACCATTTGGAAGCAAAGAAACAGAGGAAGAAAAGGAAACAAACATTAAGTCTGAACAATTTTTAGGAGAATAAGAGAACTAGTCATCAGAAGATTTTCTAAATGATGGTATTTGTCCAGATAGTGCAGCTGCAAAAGCACAGGCCTAAATAGATGGATAAAGTCAAGCAAGAGTAGATCTGTGGAATATGCAGAGAGGGAAGATGTCAACCCTCAGACATCATCAAATTCATTCATTTGACAAATACTTCTTGAAACCTACTTCAAGGTCTGACAGTATTCTAGGGGTTAGGGACAAAGGGCAACCAGGGAAAGCCAAAGTTCTGCCATCATGGAACTAACATTCTAGTGGGAAAAAAATGACAATAAATACATTTGGAAGAGAACACTGAATAATGCATTTCATAAAAGTCTAAAATAAAGCCCTTTAATATAAATCCGTTTATGGAAGATATGATAACTCAATATTAGTCCCTCCCTTCCCTTTGGAGGAAGCCCTGTAGCCTAAAATGTTTCCCATCCTCTCAAAAAGAAAAACTCTAAAACAATAAAGAAATGCATTTTAAGACAATCTGGATGGTTCACACCTGTAATCCTAGCACTTTGGGAGGAGGAGGTAGGATTATTTGAGGCCAGGAGTTCAAGGTCAGCCTGGTCAACACAGCAAGACTCCATCTCTTAACAAAATAAAAGTGTGCCTGTTGTCCCAGCTATTCAGGAGGCTGAGGAAGGATCACTTCAGCCTGGTTGGTCAAGGTTGCAACGATGCCATAATCACACCAGTGTACTCCAGCCTGGTCAAAAGAATGAGATCTTGTCTCACAAGAAAAAGAAAGAAAGAAAGAAACGCGTTTTAGCCAGGCATGGTGGCTCACATCTATAATCCCAGCACTTTGGGAGGCTAAGACAAGAGGACTGTCTGAGCCCAGGGGTTTGAGACCAGACTGGGCAACTTTGTCTCTACAATAAATCAAAAAAATTAGCGAGTCGTGGTAGTACACATCTGTAGTCTCAGCTACTTGGAAGGCTAAGGCCAAGGACTGCTTGAGTTCAACAGGTTGAGGTTGCAGTAGTAGTAAGTGTGTCACTGTACTCCAGCCCAGGTGAGTGAGACTTCTACTCAAAAAAAAAAAAAAAAAATGCATTTAAAAATGTATGTATAAAGCCGGGCTCGGTGGCTCAGCCTGTAATCCCGCGCCTTTGGGAGGCTGAGGTGAGTGGATTGCCTGAGCCTGCGGGTTCAAGACCCGGCGGGGCAGGTGAGACCTCATCTCTACAATAAAATCAAAAAATTAGCCAGGCGTGGTAGCGCACGCCTGTAATTCCGGCTACTCGGAAGGCTGAGGCAGAAGGATTGCTGGAGCCCAGCAGGCAAGGCTGCAGTGGCCGGGAGTGGCCACTGCACTCCAGTCTGGGTGACAGAGTGAGACTCCAACTCAAAAAAAAAAAAAAAGTATGTATACATAAAAATACAATTTGTCTTTTACTTCTAAGAAAACCTGTCTTCCCCAGACTACCACAGTAAATTGTACTTCAGTTTTCCAAATGTGGCAGCTCTTAGAGCAAAACATCTTATTAGTATAACTATTTTAAAAATAACTAGAGATGCTTTTCTAATATATTGTAAAATTGCAAGCAGAAAAAGTAACCTAATAAAGAAAAACAAATCTTTAAGTTACAGAAAACTTCAAGATTTAGTCTTGGTGAGCTTTAAAAATTTCATTGATAGCCGGGCTCAGTGGCTCAGCCTGTAATCCCGCGCCTTTGGGAGGCTGAGGTGAGCGGATTGCCTGAGCCCGCG
>NW_007249901.1:502992-504424 GCF_000164805.1 Carlito syrichta | reverse complement strand
CAAAAAAAAAAAAAAAAAATTTCATTGATGTTTTTCAAAAATTTCAAGTCCCCATACTACTCTAGGCTGAAACAACTACCTTAGAATCCAAAAAAATTAAGTTTAACTAAGCACAGGTATAAACAGAGGATGTGATACCTTTTGGGTCCTGGAGAAATTACTGAAAAAGAGCTCATTTTTAATACTCAGTTAATTACCAATCTTTCTTCTCTGCATCTCAGTGTAAAAAAGTACTGGTGGCTCACACCTGTAATCCCAGCAATTTGGGAGGCTGAGGCGGGAAGATCGCTTGAGCCCAGGAGTTCAAGATCAGCCACCTGAGCAACATAACAAGCCCTCATCTCTACAAAAAATTTGCCGGACACAGTGGCTCACAGATCACCTGAGCCCAGGCTCAGGTGGAGGCTGCAGCGAGCTGTGACTGTGCCACTGCACTCTGGTCTGGGTGACAGAGAGAGACCCTGGCTCAAAAAAAAAATCTAAATTCAAAGTATTCTGTTACATTTTAAAAGGAAAGATACAAATTGTCATCCTTAAACTTCTTAAATATAGAAAACTCAAGAAATGAGGCAGGAGATAAGTGCTTCAACTGTATATTCCTAAAATAACCCAACATATCAAGGCTAACAAATGAATTTCAAGATGCAAGCTCCACACCTATCCAGCGGTCTATTCCGCCTACTACAGGAAGTTGATTTGAACCTACCACTCCTTCTAAGTGTTTCTTTAACAAGCAATCTTCTCTCTACACAGATGACAAACAATGGGAAAGTACTTGTTCTAACACAAACTACCCTGTAACAACAGTCTATCATAACACAATTGGCTCTCGTTTGCTTTACAGTGTGAACAGTTTTCTGCTTTACTGTACTCAGTGGTCAAAGAAAGGATATAAAATTTAGGATGTACCCGACATTCTAGGGAACAAAATTCCCAGAAGTCTGAACCCCAAAAGCCTGAAAACATTACTCAAGCTTTGTTGGTTAAAAATCTAGAGCTGGTTTTGAACGACAGAAGTGAAATGTCCAGCAAGCAAAGATTGGGCACAAAATAAACTGAGCCTCTTTGCAACACATCCTTGCCACAAAAGGCCACTGGAGTCCGTTTAGGCAGATTCTCAGCAAGAGCAAAGTTACTGGGAGAAGTCAAACGGTCGGAGGAAGTCATCTGGGAACCCAGAACGGTCCCGCAAGTAAGTTCACTTCGTTCCAGCACAGTCGAGGGGGCCTAAATTTAAAGCGAGTGCCGACGCCAGCGGCTGGAGGTGTTGGCTTACACTGGATTCCCCGACACCAGCGAGGCCGGGGCTTTGAGCCTGGTGCCTGCGGGTGCGCGCACGGGCCTCGAGCGCCGGCGACTAGATCCCAAAACTTCGCCTCCGAGTACGGAGCGCCGGGCAGCGGACAGGGCGAGCCACCGGGCGACCGACTCC
>NW_007249901.1:493788-501551 GCF_000164805.1 Carlito syrichta | reverse complement strand
CCGACCACCGCAGCCTCGACTGCTGGGCTCCGGCGATCCTTCCGCCTCAGCCTTCCGAGTAGCTGGAACTACAGGCGCACGCCACCACGCCCGGCTGATTTTTGATTTATTGTAGAGATGAGGTCTCGCCAAGTTGCCCAGGCGGGTCTCGAACCCTCAGGCTCAGGCAACCCACTCACCTCAGCCTCCCAAAGGCGGGAGACCACAGGCTGAGTCACCGAGCCCGGCTTCTTTTTTTTTTTTTTTTTTTAAGTAGCGCCTCACTCTGTCGCCCGGGCTGGGGTGCAGTGGCACGCTCACGGCCACCGCAGCCTCTACCTGCTGGGCCAAAGCGATCCTTCCGCCTCAGTCTTCCAAGTAGTTGGAACTACAAGCACGCGCCAGCACACCCGACAATTTTTTTGATTTACGCTAGCGATGAGGGCTTGCCAAATTGCCCAGGCTGGTCTCGAACCCCTGGAGTCAAGTCCTCTTACCTCCACCTCCCTAGGTACTGGGATTACCCACCGCGCCCGGCAAAGAGGGGGCGTGGCTTGCCCTCGATCACAGGGGGGGATGGTCTCCTGACTCCTTCGGGCCTGTATTTCCGTCTGCTGTAGCGTGAGAACGGAATGCCGCTCCTTATGGCTTGCCTACACCCCAGTGTCCCTGCTGCAGCCACAGGGATCTTCTTTGGGGTTAGAGACTTCCTCCCCGCCACAAAACCTTGCGTTTTGCTTGCTCTGCCTGCCTCCTCCTCCCCAGACCCTTGGTTGGCTGTCAGCCCTCAACTGTCACTGCCTTCCCTGATCACCCTATCTTCACAGGCCTGGCTTATCCTATCTTCCCTGCTAGTGTGCAAGCTTTGGGAGAAAAGTGATCGATCTTCTCTTATTCTCTGGTGTTTCCCATTATTAGAGAAACATAGCTTACCTTAGTAACAGATAATTTATTGATTTCTGCCACAACTCTTTTGCCAAGAAATACACCTAATTCCAATATATTTGATCTGATAGTCATATTATTTTGGATTTTTTAATTACACAAGATGAATAGCTACATTTTTTAGTGTTTACTGTAGGTATGGTGCTAACAGCTTTGCATATAGTATTAACTAATTTATTACAGCCACCCTATGAGTTAAGAACTATTACCCCAACTTTATAGATGCTCAGAGGTGTTATGGGCCTTGCCCAAGATCTCCAAGCCGGGCAGTGGGAGAGCTGAGACTTGCACTCAGGAAGCCTGGCTCTAGATGACCACTGTAGTATCATACTAGTGAAGCAGTTTATTCTAGAGAAATCAGAAAATAAGCTCCAGCTGTAGTCCTGTCCCTAATGATGCCAACTGTCAACATATTGTTGCATATCTTTCCAGACTTTGTTATATGTATATATAATATACATATATGCATTTATTGCACAAAAAATAAGATTCTACTGCCCTCTTACCTCCCAAACCTACATTGTTAACATCTTTCCATGTCAAATAAAGCATCATTGGTAAAGGTTATATTTCACTGTATGGGCATTATAATATTTACCTAATCGCCTACTGCTAAAATTTAGGTTGCCTTTGGCTGTTGTAAATTTTTTGCTATTGTAAAAATGCGTAAGCTTAGTTTCTTTTTTCTTTTTTTAAATGAGAAAGCAGGATTTATTAAGAGGACAGAAAAGCTCCCACAGTGGAAGGGGACCTGAGGGGGTTGCCCAAACTTAGTTTCTTAAGCTTGAAGCAAAAGTGGTATTTTCTCCATTCACAAGGCCAGTTGGCAGTGCCCTTTCCTTCATTCTGCCTCACAATCCCGTGAATGTCCCCAGACAATGTCTGCCCTTTCCATCAGCAGCAGTATCTTGATGGGGTGTCAACCAACTGCTAAGCTTTTCCTGCCTTTATTCTGAAGACAAAGACTCACTTAATACTTTGTCTCTTGTGTGGTCAGGTTTTTTTGTCAGAAGGTCCCTCCCAGACCTTTTCACAGCCCCAAATGGCAGTGGCGCTCCAACTTGACCCCAGACTACCCTGTTTCTACCTGCCAACCCAGTTCCCAGTCTCCCACTGCCTCGCCCCACTGCCCCACTGCTGCAGTCACCCCATGTTAACAGGAGGGGCAGCCTGGGTGTCTCCAGCTCCCCTCCCCTGTAGCTACCATTTCACTGTTGGTTCTTCCTTCCCATAGCAGTGCTTCTACTTCTCCTGAAGCAGCCCCCATCCCAGCTGTCAGTCCATGTTGCTCTGGAAGAGATGACTTATGTACAGTTGCACATGACCCAGGCTTGGCCAATCAGAGTATTATGGAGAGCCCTGTTGCCACAGCCTTTCAGCAATGGACTTGTGACCCAATGAGAGTCATTCTGGAACTTTTGTCAACGCTGTGCAGTTCAGTGAATCCCTCTATTTGCTGAGGGCAGGATGGAATTGTGGCACTGCTGTGAGGAGAGAGACTGCCTGAGAATGAAACCAAGACAGAGGTGTGAAACAGAGCTGAGAGATGGAAACATGAAACCAAGTCCCAATGGCACTGTGTGAGCCATTGGATTCAGTCTTGCTTGGATAAATTCCCTCTGCTGAGATAGGTTGAGTAGGTTTCTGTCACTTACAACCACCAAGACACTTGATAAATTACCCTGCCACTCCTGCCCCCCCCTTGTCTGCCCTGTGGTACTTGTCATCACCCTCTGTGTAATGATTCCAAAATCTATACCTCCTTCAGCCCCTATTTCCACCCCATTTTAAAATTTTCAGCTACGCAGCACCAACAAAATCATCTTCCAAGTCCCACTTACTCCAGTTTCTGTAGCATCTATATCTGCTTTGGCCCCTGCATCCTTGTACACTCAGAGGCTCCCAAACTCTTCTGCATCACGGATTCTATACCCTCAAAATTCATATCCAATTTCTAGAGGCTTTCTTTAAGAATTTCTGCTAAGGCCAAACACGGTGGCTCAAGCCTATAATCCCAGCACATTGAGAGGCTGAGGAGAGAGGATTGCCTGAGTCCAGGGATTAGTAACCAGCCTGGGCAATTTGGGGAGACCTCGTCTCTACAATAAATCAAAAAATTAGCCAGGCATGGTGGAATGGGCCTGTAGTTCCATCTTTTTGGAAGGCTGAAGTGGAAGGATCACCTGAGTCCAGCAAGTCAAGTTGCAGTGGTAGTGAGCACACCACTGCACTCTAGCCTGGACGATGGAGTGAGACTCCAACTCAAAAAACAAAACAAAAAGAATCTGCTTTAGATTGGGCATAGCAGCTTCTGCCTATAATCCCAGCACTTTGGGAGACTGAGGCAGGAGGCTCCCTTGTGGTCAGGAGTTTGTGACCAGTCTGGGCAACACTGCAAGACACCCTAACTGGAAAAAAAAATTTTTATTTATTTGTTTTTGTTTGTTTGTTTTGAGTAGAAGTTTGAGACTACAGTGAGTTATGACTGCACTACTGCACGCTAGCCTAGGCAACTGAGCGAAACCCTCTCTCAAAAAAAATAAAGAATCTCTGCTTGAATTCATTTTACACAGCATAGCATTCAACTTCTCAGATCTCAGCTCTGATTAAGTCACCCTCTCTGCTCAGAAATCCTTGGTGTTTTCTCCTTTGTCTTCAGAATAAAATTCAAACCCTTTAGGCAGGCATCCTGGATCCTCTGTGATCTGGCACCAACTTGCCTCTTTCCAAAGTTATTTCCCTTTCTCTTTTGTATTAGTCAGTGTTCTCCAGAGAAACAGAACGAATGTGATGATTATAGTTATATATATGTACATATATATTATACATATATGTGTGTGTGTATATACGGGGGAAGAGAGAGAGAGGAGAGACAGAGAGAAGGAAAGAAAGATGTGTTTATTATAAAGAATTAGTTCACTCACACAATTATGGAGACCAACAAGTCCTCAGTTCTGCAGGGTGAGTCAGCGAGCTGGAGCCCCAAACAAGCCAATGGAATAGTCACAGTCCAAGTCCAAAGGCCTGAGAACTAGGAGAGCTGATGTTTCAGATCCAGTCCAAAGGCTGGTAGGCTCAAGACCCAGGAAGAGCCCATGTTTCACTTTGAATGTGAAGGCAAAAAAAATTCTCCCTATCTCAAGAAAAATTTCCCACCTTCAAGAGGGAAATTGGTGTTACTCAGTCTACTGATTCAAATGTTCATCTTATCCAGATACACCCTTGCAGACGTACCCAAAATAATGTTTGACCAAATATCTGGGCACCCCATGGCTCAGTCAAGTTAACATCACATCTTCCATCACATACTCATATTGTAGCTAGACTGAATTATATAGCATGATGCAGGCAGGTACCGTGACTTCTTGCCTCTCTGTCCCTGCCATGCTGTTACCCTTGCCTAAAATACCTTTTCTGCCCATCCACCCTATGTGTCAAGTCCCACTCTCCTTCCCACCATGAGCCCTACCTTTTGCCAACACTGACCTTGTGTCCTTTCCCACCTCTGTGCCTCTGCAGAGTTGACGGCTCCCTTCTCTCTCTACCAAACTCCACTCACCTCTCCTTTAAGGACTAGCATAGGCCTCAGCTCTGAAGCCTCCTCAACAACCAGGAGGCTTCCAGCCAGGCAGCCAATCACTCTTCTTTTTTTTGAGTCAGGATCTCACTCTGTCACTCAGGTTGGAGTGCAGTGGCATGCTCACGGCCACCAAGACTCGACCTGCTGGGCTTAGGCGATCCTTCTACCTCAGCCTTCCAAGCATCTGGAACTACAGGCACATACCACCACACCTGGCTGATTTTTCAATTTATTGTAGAGATGAGGTCTCTTCAAGTTGCCAGGCTGATCTTGAACCCATGGGCTCAGGCAATCCTCTCACCCTGGCTCCCAAAGTGCTGAAATTCCAAGGATGAGCCACCGTGTCCATCCCAACCAATCACTCTTATAATACTTTGTGTTTAAAGTATATCATATTGCAATTACTTGTATCTATGCTAACTAAGCCATGAGGCTATGAACAGGCAGAGATCTTATCTCATTCATTTTTGTGTTATTTTACCTAATTTCCTGGCACACTGCTGGCCCTCAAAAATATTTGATAAGTGATGCATGAATGAACATAATGCCACCTCCTCCACAAAGCCAGCTCTGCTTCTGCTGCCAAAAGTGACCCCTGCCTCTTCTAAATTCCCAGAGCACTAATCTGAGCCCTCTCCAGGCCCTCGGCCTGTGCTATCATGTTTACCTATGCTGTTTCTGCCCTACTGTGAGCTTTCAGGGGCAGATACAGTTTTGGATGCATCTCTGTGCCCCTCCCAGAGCTCTTCAGAGGCCTTGAACACTTGAACACTGGCTGGAGGAGAGAACCCTCAAACTCATTCTCTACCCAATGCCAAGGTTGCAGATCCACCACGATCTCACCAAGGGCCTGCCAAAATGTACCAAAGAAGAGAAGGATCTACCTGAAAGAGGCTCTCTCTGAGATCTTCAGTCTTGGGATTTATGTGAGAAAATCCTAATGTAAGACTTTCCATGTGATTCACAGGCGACAAAACCACAAAGAAAGTGATTATCATAAAAAGCCAGCCACTGGCTGCCTCTGAAGGGGGTTCTACTCTGGAAGGGATGGGGGTACGGGGCGGTGTTGGCAACATTCCTTTTCATGACCTGGGTGATGATTACATGGGTGTTTGCTTTATAATTATTTGCTGTTCTGTACATGAAGGTAATCATTCATAAAAATTAAAAATAGCCGGGCTCGGTGGCTCAGCCTATAATCCGGCGCCTTTGGGAGGCTGAGGTGAGTGGATTGCCTGAGCCCGCGGGTTCGAGACCCGCCTGGGGCAGCGAGACCTCATCTCTACAATAAATCAAAAAATTAGCCGGGCGTGGTAGCGCATGCCTGTAATTCTGGCTACTCGGAAGGCTGAGGAGGAAGGATCACCGGAGCCCAGCGGGTCGAGGCTGCGGTGGCCGGAAGCGGCCACTGCACTCCAGTCTGGGAGACAGAGTCAGACTCCAACTCAAAAAAAAAATAATAATAATTAAAAATAATTACATTATGCCAGGTGCAGTGGCTCAAGCCTATAATCCCAACACTTTGGGAGGCCAAGGCAAGAGGATTGCCTGATACCAGGGGTTCGATACCAGCCTGGGCAACTTGGTGAGACCTCGTCTCTACAATAAACAAAAAAATTAGCTGGGCGTGGTGGCATGTGCCTGGAGTTCCAGCTACTTGGAAGGCTGAGGTGGAGGCCTGCGCCTAGCAGGTCGAGTCTCGATGGCCGTGAGCATGCCACTGCACTTCAGCCTGGGTGATAGAGTGAGACTCCAACTAAAAAAAAAATTATAATCAAGTATCTCTGTCCTTGCTAAGAAGTTGATGTGTCTGTATAAATTTGCGTCGCTAAAACTCAAGGCCACCCCTCCATCCTGATTCCCCTGGCGGATCACGGCCAGGCCCTGCCGGGAGCCCCACCCTACTGCTGGGACTCTAGCCTTGCTCTTGGTTGGACCTGTGGAACCATAAGGGGCACCCACTGCAGGGCTGCAGCCTGCTCTGCAGACTCCAACCGCAGGACCCACTCCCTTGGCAGCACCTTTTGCTGTTTGGCCTGCCTACCTCACTTCTGCCCACCTCCACCCTTGTCTGGGAACCTAGACCCTTCCTGGAGTCAGAGAAAGGAGAGGAACTGACCAAACCTGTTTCCTCCTTGCCTTTTTTCTGACTGGCCCAGGCTTACCTTCTTCATCTTGGTTACACATCTCTGGCAGAGATCTTCTGGGTCACTGAACAAGGGTAAGTGAGACAGGACAGGAGAAAGGGAAAAGTCTAGAAATAATTGTGCGAGTCTGTCTCCATCCTGTAGGGTTTAATAAGAACCCACAGGCACATGGCATGGAGATAACGTCTTTTCTTTTTTTTTTTTTTGAGTCGGAGTCTCACTCTGTCACCTAGGCAGGAGTGCAGTGGCCGCTCCCGGCCAGCCTCGACCTGCTGGGTTCCAGCGATCCTTCCGTCTCAGCCTTCCAAGGAGCTGGAACTACAGGCGTGCACTACCACGCCCGGCTAGTTTTTTATTTATTGTGGAGATGAGGGCTCGCCAAGTTGCCCAGGCGGGTCTCGAACCCACGGGCTCAGGCAATCCACTCACCTCAGCCTCCCAAAGGCGCCGGATTACAGGCTGAGCCACTGAGCCCGGCTGATAACTTTTTTTCTTATCAGTACTTTATCTAATATATATTTAGAGGGTACAAGCAAATTTCTTTTTCTTTTTTCTTCTTGTTTTTTGAGTCAGAGCCTCTCTCTGTTGCTCAGGCTGGAGTGCAGTGACACAATCACGGATCACCGCAGCCTCAAACCCCTGGGGTCAAGCGATCCTTCTGCCTCCACCTAATTTTTTTTTTTTTTTTTTTTTGAGTTGGAGTCTCACTCTGTCGCCCAGACTGGAGTGCAGTGGCCACTCCCGGCCACTGCAGCCTCGACCAGCTGGGCTCCGGCGATCCTTCCGCCTCAGCCTTCCAAGTAGCCGGAATTACAGGCACGTGCTACCACGCCCAGCTGATTTTTTGATTTATTGTAGAGATGAGATATCGCTGCCCAGGCGGGTCTCGAACCTGCGGGCTCAGGCAATCCACTCACCTCAGCCAATTTTTAAATTTTTTTTGTAGAGACGAGGTCTCATTTTGCTGCCCAGGATGGTCTCAAATTCCTGGACTCAAGCTATCCTCTTGCCTTGGCCTCCCAAGTGCTGAAATTACAGGTGTGGGCCAGTCCTGAAGTGCAGATTTCTTTTTTTTTTTTTTTAGTTGGAGTCTCACTCTGTCGCCCAGACTG
>NW_007249901.1:489222-493343 GCF_000164805.1 Carlito syrichta | reverse complement strand
CCTTCCACCCCAGCCTTCCGAGTAGCTGGAACTACAGGCGCGCGCTACCACGCCCGGCTCATTTTTTGATTTATGGTAGAGATGAGGTCTCGCCAGCCCAGGCGGTTCTCGAACCCGTGGGCTTAGGCAATCCACTCACCTTAGCCTCCCAAAGGCGCGGGATTACAGGCTGAGCCACCGAGCCTGGCTGATAAAGTTTTAACTTGAAAACAATCACATGGGCCAGTTGGTCATGGGCACGTTCAATCAATATTCAACAGTTAGTATCTCTTATGTGATAGGGACTGCGGATGCAAGGAGGAATGAGATCTCCCTGCTTGACCCCCTTCAATGACTTCTCTTGGCCCCTGTGATGAAACCCAACCCCAGAACCCACAAGGCCCTCAGCAGCTGGTCCCAGCCCATCTTTCCACCTTGTCTGGACCTGCACTGGTTCCCGGGGCTCCAGCCAAGCCGCCCTCTGCAGTTCCTTGCTTATTTGAATGCCTACCTCAGAGCCTTTGCACTGCTGTTCCTCTGCTCTGTACATGCCTGCTCCTTTCTACCCCAAAAGTCTTTGCTCAAATAGCATCTCTTCAAGGAGACCTCCCATTCAGGTTAAGTAGTACCCCCAACTCACCATCGCATCACACCACTCCAGTTTTCCCCTGTCCAAAATGATCTCACTTCTTTTTTTTTTTTGAGTTGGAGTCTCACTCTGTCACCCAGACTGGAGTGCAGTGGCCGCTCCGGCCACCGCAGCCTCGGCCTGCTAAGCTCTGGCGATCCTTCCGCCTCAGCCTTCCAAGTAGCTGGAACTACAGGCGCGCGCTACCACATCCGGCTAATTTTTTTTTATTGTAGAGATGAGGTCTCGCCAAGTTGCCCAGGCAGGTCTTGAACCCGCGGGCTCAGGCAATCCACTCACCTCAGCCTCCCAAAGGCGCGGGATTATAGGCTGAGCCACAGAGCCCAGCTCACTTCTTTTTCTTATTATATGTCTCTTCCCATTACAAAATAAATCCAACAGCTTCCTTTACCACTGTGCCCTCAGTACTAAAGTGCATAATCAGTGGACATCTGTTAAAGAAATACAATAAACGGGCTGGGTACAGTGGCTCACACCTGTAATCCCAGCACTTTGGGAGGCTGAGGTGAGAGGACTGACTGATCCTAGGAGTTCAAGACCAGCCTAGGCAACTTGGCAAGATCTTGTCTCTACAATAAATTTAAAAATCTGCTGGTGTGGTGGCACATGCCTGTAGTCCCAGCTACTCAGGAGGCTGAGCCAGAAGGATCACTGGAGCCCAGCAAGTCATGGCTGTGGTAGCCATGATCATGATCATGGCACTGCTCCAGCCTGGGTGACAGAGTGAGACTCCGGAAAAAAAAATACAATAAATGAAGACACAATCCCTACTCAAGGAATTAAGGTCTTCTAGTGGGACAAACAATAATTAAAATAAGTGCTAGGATGTAGGAGAATTAGGAAAGCATTCGCGATAGCTACAGCTAGCATTTAAGTACTTCCTATGCTCCCGGCACTGCTCCAAGTATTTGTGTATTTATTTATTGAGTTGGAGTCTCACTCTGTCGCGCAGGCTGGAGTGCAGTGGCACGCTCATGGTCACCCCAGCCTCAACCTGCTGGGCTCAGGTGATCCTTCCACCTCAGCCTTCCAAGTAGCCGGAACTACAGATGCGGGCTACCACACCTGGCTAATTTTTTAATTTTATTTTAGAGACGAGGTCTCACCAAATTGCCCAGTCAAACCCTTGGACACAGATAATCCTCTCGCCTTGGCCTCCCCAAAGTGCTGGGATTACAAACTTGAGCCACAGAGTCCAGCCTGCTCCAAGTATTTAATATGTATTATCTCACTTGAAATTCACAGCAGCTCTGAAATATAGAAACTATTCAACAAAAATCAGGCACAGAGAGGGTTGTAACATTTGCCCAAAGTCATATAGCTGGTAGGTGGAAAAGCTGATCAGGGAAGGTTTCCCAAAGGAGCAAGGTTTGATCTGGGTCTGGAGGAGGTGCCCAGACTGGCTGGGCTAAGGTAGGGCATGTCACGTCCTGGCAGAAAGAACAGGCATGTCCAGGTTTGCAGGCATGGAAAAGCAAAATCCTCGGGACATGGATGAATCCCACAGACGTATTGTTCAACACAAGAAGACAGACATAAGATGACTGCAGACAACACTGTGGATGAATCTCACAGACTTACAAGAGGGAACCCAAAAAAACAGAATTTATTTATAAAAAATTGTGCATTTATTCTTGGATATTTAAACTTCAGCCAGGCGCAGAGACTCATGTCTGTAATCCCAGCACCTTGGGAGGCTGAGGTGAGAGGACTGCCTGAGCCCAGGGATTTGAGACCAGCCTGGCAAACTGGCAACACCTCCTCTATACAATAAAATAAAAAAAATTAGCTGGGTGTGGTGGCTCACACCTATGGTTCTAGCTACTTGGAAGACTGAGGCTGAAGGATCCCCCGAGCCCAGCAGGTCGAGGCTGCTGTGGCTATGAGTGTGCCACTGCACTCCAGGCTGGGCGAGAGTGAGACTCCGACTCAAACAAACAAACAAAAAACAAAATTTCAGTCACCAAGGTACTCTCTGATCCAACACACCTATCAGGACACTTTTGCCACTGCTCAAAAGTTTTTGAGCTCATCAATTTTGATGCCTTTTAGTGCTTGACATTTTTTGTTTCACCTCTTTCACATTGGCAAAACATTCCCTGTGAGGATTTTTTTCATGAGGAAACAAAGAGTCAATTGGGGTGAGTTTGAGTGAATAGAGAGGGTGGGGCATGCTGTTTTTTGGTCAAAAATCGCTGAACACTCATCCTGGTGTGGGAAGGTGCATTCGTAAATTACCCATCAGAAAATGGGCAAACATGTTGAAAGAATCTCAAAAAAAAAAAAAAAAATTCACTGAAGCCGAACGCAAACTCTCACAACACTGGCTGGTACACTGAAGCTGATGGGTTCCTAGAACACTTACCTAGCAAGGAAGGCCTGTACTACAAGAAGCCCACCCTCCAAAAGATAATTTCTGGATTTTTTGGCTCTCCCTCGTAATGCTCAATGCAAGAAGACAGACACAAACTGATTCCAGACAACACTGCTCCTCGGTAATATCCTTTAGGGGGTTAATGACTGGGAGAGGGCATGAGGAAGACTTCTGGGATACTGGTAATATTCTGAATTTTGATCTGGAAAGTGGTAATGGGGTGTGCCTACTGTGTACAAATTCATCAAGCCATACAATAAAGATCTTTATAGGATGCATGTTATATGGAAATTCAAAAAAAGAAAGATCACTACAGCAGCAATATTAGCCTAAAAAACAAAATGCAGCCAGGCTCGGTGGCTCAGTCTGTAATCCTGCACTTTGGGAGGCTGAGGTGAGTGGATCGCCTGAGCCCGCGGGTTCGAGACCCACCTGGGCAACTTGGTAAGACCTCATCTCCACAATAAATCAAAAAATTAGCTGAGAATGGTAGCATGTGCCTGTAGTTCCAGCTACTTGGAAGGTTGAGGTGGAAGAATCACCGGAGCCCAGCAGGTGGAGGCTGCAGTGGCCGGGAGCGTGCCACTGCACTCCAGTCTGGGTGACAGAGTGAGACTCCAACTCAAAACAACAACAACAACAACAACAAAACCAAAATGCTGTGGTTTTTTAAGAGGTGTAGAATGTTTGCAAATCTTGATGATGAGGTTTAATGTCTGTGGAAGAGAATAGGAGAGGGGGAGGGGTGGGAAGATCAGGACATGGTTTGATGTAATTAGAGATGAGGAGATGGAGCTGGCTCAGGAGAGGGGCTAGGATGAGAAGATCAAAGGGACAGCCAAGAATACTCACTAACAGTCTTCCTTGGACCAAGAAGAGTCAGACATGCAGCATTTCTTGAGTGTCTTTGTGCCTCAGGTTCTATGCTTGGTGACCCTACCTGGGAATAAGCCACACATGTCCTAAGTGGTGGAACTTATTGTTGCTGGAAACCGCCCATTTGTGTCTCTCTCTTTTTTTTTTTTTTGGAGTCTCACTCAGTTGCCCAGACTGGAGTGCAGTGGCCGCTCCCAGCCACGGCAGCGTCGACCTGCTAGGCTCCGGCGATCCTTTCGCCTC
>NW_007249901.1:487703-488439 GCF_000164805.1 Carlito syrichta | reverse complement strand
TTAGCCGGGCATGGTAGTGCTTGCCTGTAGTTCCAGCTACTTGGAAGGCTGAGGCAGAAGGATCGCTGGAGCCCAACAGGTTGAGGCTGCGGTGGCCAGGAGCGTGCCACTGCCCTCCAGCCTGGGCGACAGAGTGAGACTCCAACTCAAAAAAAAGAAAAAAGAATACATACTAGTGGCTGGGCGTGGTAGCTGAGGCCTGTAATCCCAGCATTTTGGGATGCCAAGGCAAGAGGACTGCCTGAGCCCAGGGGTTCGAGACCAGCCTGGGCAACTTGGTGAGACCTCGTCTCTACAATCAATAAAAATATCAACCAGAAATAGTGGTGTGTGCCTGTGGCTCCAGATACTTGGGAGGCTGAGGTAGAAGGATGACCTGAGCCCATCAGGTCGAGGCTGCAGTGGCCATGAGTGTGCCACTGCACTTCAGCCTGGGCAACAGTGAGACTTTGAGCCGGGCTCGGTGGCTCAGCCTGTAATCCCACACCTTTGGGAGGCTGAGGTGAGTGGATTGCCTGAGCCTGCGGGTTTGAGACCCACCTCGGCAACTTGGCGAGACCTCATCTCTACAATAAATAAAAAATTAGCCAGGCGTGGTAGCACACGCCTGTAGTTCCAGCTACTTGGAAAGCTGAAGCAGACTGATCGCCGGCACCCAACAGCGAGGCTGCGGTGGTCGGGAGCGGCCAATGCACTCCAGTCTGGGCGACAGAGTGAGACTTCAACTCAATAAATA
>NW_007249901.1:485466-487683 GCF_000164805.1 Carlito syrichta | reverse complement strand
GCTGAGGTGAGTGGATTGCCTGAGCCCGCGGGTTCGAGACCCTCCTGGGCAGCGAGACTTCATCTCTACAATAAATTTTAAAAAAATCAGCCGGGCGTGGTAGCGCGCGCCTGTAATTCCGGCTACTCGGAAGGCTGAGGCGGAAGGATCGCCAGAGCCCAGATCGAGGCTGCGGTGGCTGGGAAGCGGCCACTGCACTCCAGTCTGGGCGACAGAGTGAGACTCCAACTCAAAAAAATAAAATAAAACAGTGAGACTTTGATTCAGTAAATAAATAGGCCAGGCTCGGTGGCTCTGCCTGTAATCGCAGCACTTTGGCAGCCTGCTAATTCAAGACCAGCCTGGGTAACTTGGCAAGACCTGGTCTCTACAATAAAAAAAAAAAAAAAGTTAGCCGGGCTTAGTAGCATGCCTGTAGTTCCAGCTACTTGGAAGGCTAAGGTGGAAGGCTAGCCGGAGCCCACCAGATCAACACTGGGATGACTGTGAGTGTGCCATTGCACTCCAGCCCGGGCAATGGAGTGAGACTCCAACTCAAATAAATAAATAAAAAGAATGAATAGGAGTAGGTGGGCAAAGACTGGGGGAGGCATGCGGGAGGGGCATTCCAGACCAAAGGAAAATGCCCATAAATGCATGGCAGTGGGTGGAAACAAAATGCTCAGCCAAATAGTCAAGCCATTATCAAGGGCCCCAACCTGGAGGCGGAATTTTGTATTGAGCTGCCTATGGAAACTGATTGTACACAGTGCTCCTGGGAGGGCCAGCTGCACTTGAACTGTCCAGTCATTGCCGCCACCCTCACCACAGTGGGCTCCTTGTGGACCCAAACCCCCTGGAGCAGGGGTCCTCTCCAGCAGCCAGGGCCTGGCACTCATTCACTGCTTTAGGGAGTAGCTGCCCAACTGATGACATATGTTTCCACGGCACCAGCCAGTTGCTAAGAATCTCACATTACCTTGTGGTCCCAACACTGGTTTTCACCAACAGTCATCTGGCAGGAGCATTTTTCAATAACTAGATGAGATTGTTATTTTGTAGAAATTGGAGTCAAAATAATCACAAAGGGGAAACTGACACGAGACTCTTTAGAAACGTTTAAGTATTTCTGCAGGACTACATTTTTAGGGTTCTTTAGAACTGAGGTCTCGATGGAGTCAAGAAATAACAATGACAGACACAGGTGGTAACCGTGGGTAGTGCTAACTAGCTGCGTGGAGGGAACAGGCACCATCTCTTGTGTGGCAAGAGAGATGGGGAGTCCCTCCGCTCCTGAATCCCAGAGCCCCTGAGACACCAGAACTGGACCACCTTTTCACAGTTAGGTAATGTGACCTCACGGCCAGGGCAGGTCAGGGCCTGATTAATGGACATGAACTAGTTTCTCCACCTACTGGGCTTGTTTGGGACAAGGAATCTCATCTGTACATTCACTTCCACAGCAAAGAACTGGTGCCACCAGGCTGCTGGGAGACAGCACTGATTTCAGAATGTGGAGGGGGAGTCCTGACAGCCCCTGAACTCTTTAAAACTCTCCCTGCCCCCATGCTTCAGAAGGCACACAGGAGACCTAAACCCTCTCCCTTGCATTTGTGTGTGTTTGTGTTGGAGTCTCACTCTGTTGCCCAGGAAGGAGTGCAGTGGCACGCTCACAGCCACCCCAGCATTGACCTGCTGGGCTCCGGCGATCCTTCTGCCTCAGCCTTCCAAGTAGCTGGAACTACAGGAGTGTGCTACCACACCCGACTAATTTTTTATTTATTGCTGAGACGAGGTCTCACCAAGTTGCTGGGGCTGGTCTAGAACCCGCGGGGTCAGGCAATCCACTCGCCCCAGCCTCCCAAAGTGCTGGGATTATAGGCTGAGCCACCAAGCCCTGCCACCCCCTGCACTTCTTACAGAAAGTGAAAGGCAAGTAAGCTATATGAGAGTCTACTGTGCAGCTGCTAAAACAAATATTTTTACAATAAATCTCTGTAGGTTGATAGGAAAAGACCTCTAAGACATATGGGCAATGAGAAAATATCCACTAGACATGCATAATATATATCTTATGTAAATAAAAAAGGGATATATGTGTGTATCTGTTCATATATGTGTATAACTCATATGTGTATAATTCTCTGGGGGGACACTTTAGAAACTGTTAATAAAGCCGGCTCGGTGGTTCAGCCTGTAATCCCGTGCTTTGGGAGGCCGAGGTGAGTGGATTGCCTG
>NW_007249901.1:481521-485333 GCF_000164805.1 Carlito syrichta | reverse complement strand
AGTCGAGGCTGCGGTGGCCGGGAGCGGCCACTGCACTCCAGTCTGGGTGACAGAGTAAGACTCCAACTCAAAAAAAAAGAAAGAAAGAAAGAAAGAAACTGTTAATAATGAGAAGAAAACCTTTAGTTTGTCACTTTATATACCCTTCTAGCCTCTTGGACTTTTCTATTCATATCCAAATATTTCTCTTATCATTTTTTCATGCGTTTTGTGTATCAAAGAATCTAAGAAATGTTAAATAGTAAAATTTTAAAAGCAGAAAAATTATTGTGCACACAGAAGATTCTCAAGAGATTTCTGTTAAATTAGCATTTCCAGGCTGGGCATGGTGGCTCACGCCTGCAATCGCAGTGCTTTGGGAGGTCGAGGTGGAAGGATCACTTGAGGTCAGGAGTTCAGCACTGGTCTGGGCAACAGAGCGAGACCCTGTCTATAAAAAATAAAATAAAAAATTAGCTGATGCAGTAGCACATACTGGTAGTCCTAGCTATTCGGGAGGCTAAGATGGGAGGATTGCTAGGAGTTTGAGGCTGCAGTGAACCATAATCACACCACTGCACTCTAGCCTGGGCAACAGAACAAGACCTTATCTCCAAAAGAAAAAGAATTCCATAAATGAGAGACACTTACTGGCCATGCTGCTTAGCTGCTAGACCTCAGAGGTAGATTTACTATTTACCTTGTGTGATTGTTAGGAACAAGTGAATTATGAGAGCACCTAGTCCAGAACCTGGCATGCAGTGATCATCCCAACAAAATGTTCTCAAGGCTTATGACTAGGAGGCATAGTATTGTATCTTCACACAAGAGTTTCTTAAGATTTGCCAGAGTAGGGGCATTACACATAATGGAAATATCAAGACCAATTTATACCACTTTTTCTTTTCTTTTTTTTTTTGAGTTGGAGTCTTACTCTGTCGCCTAGGAGTGCAGTGGTACACTCATGGCCACTGCAGCCTCGACCTGCTGGACTTAAGTGATCCTTCCGCCTCAGCCTTCCAAGTAGCTGGAACTACAGGCACACACCACTGCACCTGGCTAATTTTTTGATTTACTGTGGAGATGAGGTCTCGCAAAGTTGCCCAGGCTGGTCTCAAACCCACAGGCTCAGGCAATCCTCACTTCAGCCTCCCAAAGTGCTGGGATTATAGGCATGAGCCACCTACACCACTCTTCCCTTAGCATTCTCTACATTAAGCCTGGGGCCGGGGAGTTGAGGGCAATCTGTATAGACACACCTAAGCTCCAAGACCCCCTCAAGATCCCTATGACGAACTCTCCTACTTATCAGTGGTTCTCAGCCAGGGCAATTTTGTCTCCCAGAAGACAAAAATCGGTGCAGGCCAGGAAATTCCTGAACACCAGGAGTTCCTGGGCCCTGCAGACTAAAGGAAATATCTCCAGGATGTTTGGGACAAGCTTAAGTGTTGGAGATACTACGCCCCATCAGGGTTCCTAGTGGAGCCCTGGAGTCATTTTTGGTTGTCACCTGGCAGGGAGCAGGTACTGGCGTCTACTAGGTAGAGATTAGGGATGCTGCTAAACATCCTTCAATGCACAAGGCAAACCCCTACAATAGGATCTGGCCCAGAATGTTGAACAGTGCCAAGACTGAGGAACCATGGACTAGGTTCACTCAATCCAGGAAACCTCAGCCATTGTGTCATCAGACCTCTGAGGCTGGGAGGGAAATTTTTTTTTTTTTTTAAGAGACAGCTCTGGCTCTGTCACCTTGACTGCACAGTGCACAGTGCAATCATACCTCATTGCAACCTTGAACACCCAAGTTCAAACGAACTACCTGCCTCAGCCTCCTGAGTAGCTGGGACTACAGACATAAGTCACCAAGTCCAGGCAAAAAGCTTCTGAGTCCACCTGTAAACTCAGGTCCTTGAATTGCATGCCAAATCCAAGATCACTGGAGCAGCTGAGAAACTGGTACAAGTCAATACATTCCTGAACACCGAGAGTTCCTGGCCCCTGCAGACTAAGACATATCTCCAGAATTTTTGGGGTAAATTGAAGTGTTAGATCCTCTCAGAGTTCCTAACTTTTTCGCCAATGCTACATTTCACCATTTTTTTTTTTTAGATTAGAAAATATAGTTCATTTAGAAAGTAAATTAAAGAAAGAGGAGATTTACCTCCCCAAGGTAGGGAAGGCGGGCCAAAGCCAGGAAACATGGTGGTAGCCATAGCTCCTAGACCACATGGCCACACCAGAGTCTAATAAGGCAATGGCCAAATTCACTATTAAGAGTAGAAAACCGGCCGGGCGCCATGGCTCATGCTTATAATCCTAGCACTTTGGGAGGCTGAGGTGAGAGGATTGCCTGATCCCACGGGTTTGAGACCAGCCTGGGCAAACTGGTAAGACCTCATCTCTACAATAAATAAAAAAATTAGCCAGGCATGGTGGTACACGCCTGTAGTTCCAGTTACTTGGAAGGCTGAGGTACAAGGATCACCTGCGCCCAGCAGGTCAAGGCTGCGGTGGCCAGGACCATGACACTGCAATCCAGCCTGGGTGACAGAGTGAGACTCTGACTCAAAAAAATAACAAACAAAAAGAGTAGAGAAGCTTAGCTGGGTGCAGTGGCTCACGCCTGTAATTCCAGCACTTTGGGAGGTGGAGGCGAAAGGATTGCCTGAGCCCAGGGGTTCGAGATCAGTCTGGGCAACATGGCAAGACCTCATCTCCACAATAAATCAAAAAATTAGCTGGGTATGGTGACACACACCTGTAGTTCCAGCTACTCATAAGTCTGAGGCCGAAGGATCACCTGAGCCCAGCAGGCTGAGGCTGCAGTGGCTATGAGTGTGCCACTGCACTCCAGCCTGGGTAACAGAGTAAGACTTTCACTCCTGTGTTCTCTAGTTCCCACACACTGAGCATTTGCATGCCCATGCCTTTGCCCAAGGTGTGCCTTCTGTCCAGTGCTCCTTCTTCCTCGACAACTCGATGAACCAGTCACTTCCCAACTTGGCTGTGGGGGAAAAAGGGTCTCAGAATCCTAGGCACAGAGAAAAGTCAGGGTGAGCAAAACAGGCCACAAAGGCTGTTAAACCACCCCAATCCTGTGGATCTGGTCCACGCGCAGGTTCCATCAGCCTTCCAATCTTAACAAGTTTCTCAGTAAGGCTACTGGAAATCCGATTTTTGTTTTCTTCTCGTTGAATCGATTGGCATAGCTAAAAAAAATGCCAATGGTTTACCAAAATAAGAAACATAGACTCTCAAGGGAGAAAGAATGAATACTGGTCTTGCTAGAGAACCTCACATCTATTGTTCCTTCATTCTGAAGTATTTTACATTATGTTGAAACAAAAAGAACTGAGTATGGACACGATTTGTTTGGGCTTTAAAATCATGGGTGTGTGCTTCTTCCAACCTCTTTTACAGAACATTTGCTATGTCTACAAAGCAATTTATGAAGAGGTACTCAAAGAGAAAACAAGGTCAGTCCATTTACATCCACTCTGCAGTCTTTTTTTGCTCCCTTTCATCATCATGAAGGAATAGCAAATGCTAAAAAGTACTTCAAGGTAGCAGGACACTACGAGCACAACTGTGAATAGCCACTGCACTCCAGCCTGGGCAACACAGTGAGATCTCCTCTACTTAAAAAAAAAAAAGCAAGCCGGACTCGGTGGCTCAGCCTGTAATCCTGCGCCTTGGGAGGCTGAGGTGAGTGGATTGCCTGAGCTCACGGTTTGAGACCCACCTGGGCAACTTGGTGAGACCTCATCTCCACAATAAATCAAAAAACTAGCTGGGCATGGTAGCGCGCACCTGTAGTTCCAGCTACTTGG
>NW_007249901.1:480031-481392 GCF_000164805.1 Carlito syrichta | reverse complement strand
CGGAGCCCAGCAGGTCGAGGCTGCAGTGGCCGGGAGCAGCCACTGCCCTCCAGCCTGGGCAACAGAGTGAGACTCCAACTCAGAAAAATAAAATAAAATAAAACCTGGGCATGGTGGTTCATGCCTGTAACACTAGCACTTTGGGAGGCGGAAGTGAGAGGATTGCCTGAGACCAATCTTACAATAAAAAATTTTAAAAAAAGTTCAGGTGCCATAGCTCACACCTATAATCCCAGCACTTTGGGAGGTCAAGGTGCAAGGACTGCCTGAGCTCACGGGTTCAAGACCAGCCTGGCAACTTGGTGAGACCTCATCTCTACAATAAATCAAAAAATTAGCTGGGTGTGGTGGCACATGCCTGTGGTTCCACCTACTTGGAAGGCTGAGGCAGAAGTATCGCATGAGCCCAGCAGGTCAAGGTTGCAGTAGCCATGAGCATGCCATTGCACTCCAGCCTGGGCAACAGAATGAGACTTCAACTCAAAAAAAAAAGAAAGAAAACAAAAAGGCCAGGCATGGTGGCTCACACCTACAATCCTAGCATCACTTTGGGAGGCCAGGCAGGAGGACAGCTTGAGGTCAGAAGTTCGAGACCAGTATGGGCAGCAACAACAATAAAGCCGGGCACAGTGGCTCACATCTGTAATCCCAGTATTTTGGACTTTGGGAGGCAGAGGCGAGAGGACTGCGTGAGCCCAGGGGTTCGAGACCAGCCTGGGAAACTTGGTGAGACCTTGTCTCTACAATAAATCAAAAAAATTAGCTGGGTGCTGTGGCATGTGCCTGTGGTTCCAGTTATGTGGAAGGCTGAAATGGAAAGATCACCTAAGCCTAGCAGGTCAAGGCTGTGGTAGCTGTAAGCATGTCACTGCACTCCAGCCAGGGCAACACAGTGAGACTCTGACTCAAAAGTAAAAAAGTTAGCCAGATGTGGTGGTGCATACCTGCAGTCCTAGCTATTTGGGAGGTTGATATGGGAAGATCACTTGAGCCCAGGAGTTCAAGGCTGTATTACACTATCAGAGCGAGACCCTCTAAAAAACCTGACTCTAGATTAAGATCAAGAACCAAAGTGCCTCCAATCACTGTATGAGAACTAGTCAAAATCCTAGTAGTATACACTTCTAACCCCTTAAATGTCTGAGAGTCCTAAGATAATCAAAGTGGCTATGGTGGGAGGAAGGAAGCTAAGCAAATTAAATACCTGAAAAATGCGAGGAAAAAAGGTCCTTGCTTTATTTGGGTTAAGGCCCCAGTTCAAAGGAGGGGTGTTATTTATAAGCAAATCACATCCTAAAATTAATTTTTTTTTTTTTGAGTTGGAGTCTCACTGTCGCCCAGACTGGAGTGCAGTGGCTGCT
>NW_007249901.1:434657-479942 GCF_000164805.1 Carlito syrichta | reverse complement strand
TCAGCCTCCCAAAGGCGCGGGATTACAGGCTGAGCCACCGAGCCCAGCTTAATTTTTTTTTTAAGCAAGAGAAAGCCAGGCTCAGTGACTCACACTTATAATCCCAGCACTTTGGGAGGCAGAGGTGAGAGGATTACCTGAGCCCAGGGATTCCAGATCAGCCTGGGCAACTCTGCAAGACCTCATCTCTATAAGTCAAAAAAAAAAAATTAGCTGGGTGTGGTAGCACATGCCTGTAGTTCCAGCTACTTTGAAGGCTGAGGCAGAAGGATCACCCGAGCCCAGCATGTTGAGGCTATGGTGGCAGTGAGCGTGCCATGGCTCTCCAGGCTGGGCAACAGAGTGAGATTCTAACTCTAAATAAATAAATAAAGCAGAGAGACTTCAAATAACAGAACAGAAATGACGAAATTAACTCTCACATCAGGGTACAACTCCCAAGATGTAGTCACTTTTCAAGGATCATCTTTTTATTTTTCTTTCCCCAAAGAACTAACCCCTCCCACTGGGCTCAGTGGCTCAGCCTGTAATCCCGCGCCTTGGGAGGCTGAGGCGAGTGGATTGCCTGAGCTCGCGGGTTCAAGACCTGCCTGGGCAACTTCGTGAGACCTCATCTCTACAATAAATCAAAAAAATTAACCGGGTGTGGTAGCGTGCGCCTGTAGTTCCAGCTACTTGGAAGGCTGAGGTGGAAGGATCGCCGGAGCCCAGCAGGTTGAGGTTGTGGTGGCCGGGAGCAGCCACTGCCCTCCAGTCTGGGAGGCAGAGTGAGACTCCAACTCAAAAAAAAAAAAAATCCCTCCCTAGTATATATAGCAGGACTGGCATTGACATTAAGATCCCTCCTACCTGAGTCTTTCAAATCTGTTTCCTGGGCAACAACTAACAGACACCAACAATCACTAACCACTGACTAGCTGCCCTGCATTAACTAGTTCCCAGCAGCTAGTCATCTCTTCTCCAAGGGTTCCCTGTTTTTAGGAGCCTGTAATTGATTGTAGACCTTGTAGCCTGGCTATTCTTCTCATATTATCTGGGTTTTTGCTGAGTTTGTAGGGTATGCTCATTGCCCAAAGTAAGTTGTTCCTAACCTAGGATGATGAGACAGGCAAAGGAAGAATACTGCATAACTCAGGGTGCCTTGGATAAAAAAGAAGATATTTAGTCCAAAAAAAGGTGAAACATTGTGGGAAAGCAAAATCTTGGGAACAACCTAATTGACCGTCAACAGAGAAATGATTAAGTACTGTCAACCATTCAGTGGAATACTGTGCAGCCTTGTAAAGAATAAAGTAGGCTTAAGTACTGACAAGTAAAGCTGTCCATAACACATCACAACATGACCAAGGAGCAGATCAATAGGTGTGGTATGACCCCATCTGAAGAAATTAAAAATACAAATACATAAGCAAACATAGCCTGATATATCCAAACAATAAATGAAAGGTTAGCAAATACATTAGTTGTATTTACTTCTGAAGGGCCTAACAGAGGAGGGAAACATTTTCCTATCTTTCTGTATTGTTTTAACTGCAGATATGCATTACTTTTTTTTTTTTTAATCGGAGTCTCACTCAGTCACTCAGGCTGGAGGGCAGTTGTACGCTCACAGCCACCCCAGCGTCGGCCTGCTGAGCTCAGGCGATCCTTCTGCCTCAGTCTTCCAAGTAGCCAGAACAACAGGTGCACACTACCATGTCCGGCTATTTCTTTTGATTTATTGTAGAGATGAGGTCTCGCTAAGTTGCCCAGACTGCTCTCGAGTCCGTGGGCTCATGCAATCCTCTTGCCTCAGCCTCCCAAAGTGCTGGGATTACAGGCTTGAGCCACCACGCCTGGCCTTACATTACTTTCAATAACAACTCAAGAGGAAGAAAGCCTTCCAGGCTTTCCCCTCATGCCCAAAATCTTTCTTAGCGAAAACCCCTAACCTACTTAGGAAAACACCTTTTTATCAATTATTCTAGTTCCTAGCACCCAAGAGCTTTACAACCACAGCTTTTTTTTTTTTTTTTTTTTGAGTTTGAGTTTGAGTCTCACTCTGTCATACAGCCAGAAGGCAAGCTTTCAGCCACTGCAGCCTGCTGGGCTCTGGTGATCCTTCTGCCTCAGCCTTCCAAGTAGTTGGAATTACAGACATGCGCTACCATGCCCGGCTAATTTTTTTTTTTATTGTAGAGATGAGATCTGACCAAGTGGCTCAGGCTAGTCTCAAACCTGCGGGCTCAGGCAATCCACTCACCTCAGCCTCCCAAAGGCGCGGGATTACAGGCTGAGCCACCGCGCCCGGCGGCAGACCAATTCTTAAGGTTGGGCACTAAAATGTGGACCGGCTCCACCGTTCCCAGCTTAGAAACCTGCCAAATTCAAGCTTACCCTCCCCGTTAGTAACCGCAGTTCACAGCCACTGACTTCCTCTCCAACACGTGTTGACCGTCACACGCACATTCTCTCTATGCTCAGACGGAGCTCCTGATGCTACCGCCCCGGGAGTCTCCAGAGAGTCACAGTGGCCACCATCTGGAATCCTGCGGGCCAGACACCCTGCATGCCCTCATACGGTACCTCCCCATCACCCAAGGGGCTGACACTGGCATTTCCAGTCACAGACGAGCAAATCGAGGCTCGGAGAGAGGGGACTTGCCCGAGGTCACAAGGACGGGCGGGGCGACGACTCCACCGAGAAGGAATCCCGGCGCCTGGGCGGGGAGCTGAGCCCGGCTCCTCCCACCATTCGGGCGCGGCTCGAAAGGCCCGGGCTGGGCCCGGAAACGGGCTTCCGGGGCTCCAGAACCGGGACCTCCACCTCCCCAGGCGAGGCGAGGTGCAGGGCCACGCCAGCCCCAGGAGCCCGCAGACCCCACGGGCAGGGCCCGGCGCTCCCCACGCAGACTGCCACCGGGGCCTCCGCTCGCAGCGGACCGTGGAAGGACGGCACGCGGGGGAGAAGGGAGGGTTCTCCCGCGCGAGGGACGGGGTCGGGGAGGACAGGACAAGCCCCCGAGCCCGACAGCTGACTTGAGAAAAGGAATACCAACTCGCCGCCTCAGGGTTTTGTAGCGCGCCGCCGGAAACGGAAGTCGCGCCCGTCCGGAAGTTGAGGGGGGACTAGGTGGAGCGGGGGGGGGCTTGGGGCGGGGGGGGGAGGACCGGGTCTCTCTAGGCTTCGGCGGTGCTCTCCAACTTTGTGATTTTAACCCTTGGTGGGCTAGACCGTCCTTAGTCCTCAGTCCTTCCTAACGCGCGGAGCTTTAGGTACTGCCTAGGCAGCTTTTTCGCTTCGGAAGAGTGTTTGATTTTCTGAACCGCAGTTTGCCCAGCTGCAAAATGGGAAGAGATGAAGTGGGGTTGGAGCCCCCCTCCCCGCAGCTGAGTCAGCGCCCGCCCTGCGGTCACACCCTTGAGCCGTTGCACTCTGCACATGAAAGAAACCGACCGAGGATGGCCGGCTGCTGTCTGGAGGCGGTGCTCCCGAATGGCACCTCGCGGAGTCACTCCAGATGAGACAGTGGACATAGTCTATAGGCCCTTTCTCAGTGTACCTCGACTGCAGCGGGCATGGGGCCTTGGGGCTTTGACCCTGGGGAGGGTTTGGGAGGACACACTGTGTTGCATAGGAGGCTAAATCTTTTTTTTTTTTTTTGAGTTGGAGTTTCACTCTGTCGCCCAGACTGGAGTGCAGCGGCCGCTCCCGGCCACCGCAGCCTCGACCTGCTGGGCTCTGGCGATCCTTCCTTAGCCTTCCAAGTAGCTTGAACTACAGGTGTGAACCACCATGCCCCGCTAATTTTTTGATTTATTGTAGAGATGAGGTCTCACCAAGTTGCCCAGGTGGATCTCGAACCCGTGGGCTCAGGCAATCCACTCACCTCAGCCTCCCAAGCCGCGGGATTACAGGCTGAGCCACCGAGCCCGGCTAGGAGGCTAAATGTTAGCATTGTGCACCCCTTCCCTGACTTTCCAGTGGCTGCCAGACTAGGCACTGTAGCCTGATGATGAGGAACAGAAGCTGTGAAGTCATGTTGATCTGGTTTGAGTCTGAGCACACAGGTTCAATGACACTGCCAGTCTGAGGAAGCACAGCGGTGCCCACCTTGCTCTTAACCCAGAACGGTGAAGGATTTGGCTTAGGGAGAGGCACTCGGTTGGCTCATCCCTCTCTCCTTCCAGCTGGTCTATCCCAATGGGGTGGTCTAGGGTGTTGAGTCCAGCTCCCTTGACTGGGTTACCACCCCAGAGCCAATGTCCCTGGGGAAGGGAAGATGTGACCTTTGTCTACAATGAACTGCTGGTCTGTTAACTCCTAGAAGGCCATGTACTCCAGCTAGCAGGTCAAGAAGCAGGACTCCTGGCTCTGGCCTATCCCCACCTCCCAGAGCAACCATGAGCCCTTCCCCCATGCACTCCTACAACTGTGTTTCCAGCTTTCACCTCCTCTCTCAGCCCCGGGTTCTCTGTAAAACTAGAGGGTTGGAGCCGGGCTCGGTGACTCAGCCTGTAATCCCGCGCCTTGGGAGGCTGAGGTGAGTGGATTTGGGCAAGCGAGACCTCATCTCTACAATAAATCAAAAAATCAGCCGGGCGTGGTAGCGCGCGCCTGTAGTTCCAGCTACTTGGAAGGCTGAGGTGGAAGGATCGCCGGAGCCCAGCAGGTCGAGGCTGCGGTGGCCAGGAGCGGCCACTGCACTCCAATCTGGACGACTGAGTGAGACTCCAACTAAAAAAACACTACAAAAAACTAGAGGGTTGGGCTAGATCAAGGACTTCCAACTGTCTCTCTTAAACTCTAGGGTTCCTTGTGAAACTCTGGGGGTTGGGGATGGGGAGGCAGATGACATTTTGGGTCCCAGAGCCACTGCAATTCACACTTTGTGCTTTGCCCCACCCCCTCATCTTTTTCGCTTTGCTCCAAGCACACTGGCCTTCTTGGTATTTTGCAAACCCAACCAGCTCATCCTCACCTCTTGCTGATCTCTGCTTACAATCCTCTTTCCTGAGGTCTGTTCACCCAGGTTCCAGCTCAACTGTGGCCTCCCCTTTGCTGCCCCCTCCCCCACCCACCCCAAAGGCACCCATCCAATCCCTTATAACCTGTGACCCTGTTTTTGGGAATACCTGTTTATTTTCTGTCTCATCCTCTACAGGCAGATATCCACAAGGCCAAGGACCTCATTTGTCCTGTTACCACCATGGTCCTAATGCTTAAAACTGAGAATAGCTGGATAAAAACACTGACGAATAAATCTACGAATGAAGGAACAGAAAAAAGCTTGAATTTTATGCTAAAGCCACTCTGTTAAAGACCACCAGGGCCACAGCTGTAGTTTGACCAAGTTAGGTATATTAACCTGACATAGCAAGGGAGATGACACACCAGAGAAACTGGAGGTCTCACCAAAGGAAGAAATATAATTAGCATAGGATTTGGGGGAGGGTGGAATTTAAGTGAAATTGAAATGAAGCCGTGTTGATGGGCTTAAAGCGAACCTGGCTGTTTTATGCAAAGGCATTAGCATCTATCTGGCTTGGGCTGAGAATCAGACTTGTAGTCTTGTTTCCTTGGACACCACAAAGTTGAGATAAATATAGACTGTTATATTAAAAAAACCTCTTATCTGAAGCTGTGCACCTGGCCTAGAAATCCAGGCTGCTTCTCTGTATCACATCGGGTTCCAACCTACTAGACATGAGTGGACGTTCTGCTCTCACTGATGTGATTTCCTACAGCAAAGTTTCCGACCGTCTCTGATTTTAGAGAACACGGTTTCTCAGCACTGTGTTTGATGTTAATTGACAAAAGAAGCTTTGACAGATTCCCGTTTGACAGGAATGCCTTGATGCCCCCATCACCTACATGTGAGGGCCCCTGAGAGCTGCAGCTTCCCACCCTGACATGACCCCAGCTCTCTGGGCCTCCACTAGAAACCAAGCCAAGGCACGATCCCTGCCTGGGAGGAACCAGCGGAATTTGGGTCAGCTTCCTCTGCCCTGTGCCTGACCCAGAATACCAGGAGGTGCTCAGGCATGTCCATGGAATCTAACTGCTGATAGGTTTTCTAAATGCAAAGAAAAAAAAGTGGAAGGAGTCATCAAAATGAGAGCAGCTGCATGAGAGAAGTGGGAATGTGGGTGACTTTTTTGAAAAATCTGTCTCCCAAAGTCTCTAAATTTTAGAAGTCTCTAAAATGTGGCCAATGTTAATGTTCTGAAAAAGGAATTGTTGACTCTTTTAAGATTGAAAGAATAAATTACTGACACTTTAATGATTTTATAATAGGATTGAAATTATTGACATGTGATTAAAAAGAGAGTATTGCAACCCTGATTATTTCTCTTTCTTTTTTTCTTTTTTCTTTTTTTAGAAATGGGGTCTCATTATGTTGCCCAGGCTGGACTCAAACTCCTGGGCTTAAGCAATCCTCCTTGCTCTGTAGCTGGTATTACAGGTGCTTGCCACTGTGTCCAGCTTTGATGCTGTATCATTTTTCTTTCTATTTTTTTTTTTTTTGAGTTGGAGTCTGACTCTGTCACCCAGGCTGGAGTGCAGTGGCACACTCATGGTCACCGTAATCTCTATCTACTGGGCTCAGGCAATCCTTCCACCTCAGCCTTCCAAGTAGCTGGAATTATAGGCACGTGCCACCACACCCGGCTAATTTTTGGATTTATTGTAGAGATGAGGGCTCGCCAAGTTGCCCAGGCTGGTCTCGAACTCATGGGCTCAGGCAATACTCTCACCTCAGCCTCCCAAAGTGCTGGGATTATAGGCATGAGCCACCATGCCCGGCCTTTTTCATTTTTCAATGGGAGTTGAAGTATTGACATTGTGCTTTCTCAAAAAGTGGATTGTTGGTTTTTCACAGTTTACAAAACAAAAGCAAAAATATTGTTGGCATTGATACGATAATCATTACTCAAAAAATTAGGTGTTTTTTTTTTTTGAGTCAGAGTCTCACTTTGTTGCCCAGGCTGGAGTGCAGTGGCACCCTCAGAGCCACCACAGCCTCGACCTGCTGTGCTCAGATGATCCTTCCACTTCAGCCTTCCAAGTAGCTGGGACTACAGGCGTGTGCCACCATACCCAGCTAATTTTTTTATTTATTGTAGAGATGAGGTCTCACCAAGTTGCCCAAGCTGGTCTTGAACCTGTGGGCTCAGGCAATCCTCTCACCTTGGCCTCCCAAAGTGCTAGGATTAGAGGCGTGAGCCTGGCCAAAATTAGTTTATTGACTATGTGGATTTTTAAAGGATTTGAATTGTTGAGATCGGAGATTTGAAAAAAGGAAGTTTGAATTGTTGATTGAACTGTTGGCAGTTTTAGGCAAGTTTCCTGACTCTCTGCTGCCCATGTGTGGTGAGAACAGGGTCATGGCAGTTGCCGGCCTCCCCCTGAAGCTGGGTGGACACCCCCTGGGACCCCCAGACCAGCCACACTGTGGGATTCCACACGTCTTACTGCCTTCTATCCTGAAACTGTTTTGGAGACTCATCCAAAGGTTCTTCCCCTGCCCACTGGGAGGAAGTGGACACTCAGCCTTTGCAACCCTCCTGTGCCTTGGCAACGCCTGACAGCTGCATGTCACCAGGCCCTGTCCCTCTGACTCAATAAACTTGATGAATACTGTGTGTGGTTTCATAGCTTCCTCCAGTCCTCCCCCACTCTGCTTGACTCTGCCCCTTCCCAGGCCTCACTTAGGTCTTGCCAGACCAGTTCTGGGGGTTTTGTAAGAGCTGGCATGAGGATAAGGCCTGGAGCAGAGATTTTTGAGGGGAGGGTCGTGATCCCAGGGGTGGTTTTTGGAGAAAAATGGGGGGGGAGTTTGTAATGTGTGGGCACAGTAGATGGGAGGAGGAAAAAAGGGCATTTTAAGAAGTATTGTTGATACAGTCACTTTGGAGAGCAATTTGGCAAGTGGTAAAGTCGAGAACCAGCACGCCCTCCCACTCAGCAGATCCATTTCCTGGAATATACCCTAGAGAGACTCGCACATATGTGCACCTGGAACCTTGGCCAAGGACGGCCATTGAAGCTCTGTTTGTCATCACAGAAAACTGGTCCAGCTCTAAGTGTCCATGGGCAGGAGAGAAAGGATAAATAACTTATGCAACGGGACACTCTACTTGCAGTTGCAATGAACTAGAAATGCATAAAGCAGTATCGATAGACCTCAGAAACATAAATTGAGCTGGGCTCAGTGGCTCACGCCTGTAATCTCAGTATGTTGGGAGGCCAAGGCGGGAGGATTGCTTGATCCCAGGAGACTGAGGCCAGTCTAGGCAACATAGTGAGACCTCATCTCTACAAAAAGTCAAAAAATGAGCTGGGCTCGGTGGCTCAGCCTGTAATCCCACGCCTTTGGGAGGCTGAGGTGAGTGGATTGCCTGAGCCCGCGGGTTCGAGACCCGCCTGGGCAGCGAGACCTCATCTCTACAATAAATCAAAAAAATCAGCTGGGCGTGGTAGCACATGCCTATAATTCCAGCAACTCGGAAGACTGAGACGGAAGGATCACCGGAGCCCAGCAGGTCGAGGCTGCGGTGGCTGGGAGCGGCCACTGCACTCCAGTCTGGGTGACAGAGTGAGACTCCAACTCAAAAAAAAAAAAAAAGTAAAAAAATGAGCTGGGCATAGTTCCAGCCTCTTGGGAGGCTGAGGTGGAAGGATCGTTTGAGCTCAGGAGTTCAACGCTATGGCGAGCCGGGATCATGCCATGGCATGCAGGCCTGAGTGACAGAGTAGGACCCCAACTTAAAATAAATAAATATGAGACCGCGGGTTCGAGACCTGCCTGGGCAACTTGGCAAGACCTCATCTCTACAATAAATTAAAAAGTAGCCGGGCGTGGTAGCGCGCACCTGTAGTTGCAGCTACTTGGAAGGCTGAGGCGGAAGGATCGCTGGAACCCAGCAGGTCGAGGTTGCGGTGGCCGGGAGCAGCCACTGCACTCCAATCTGGGTGACAGAGTGAGATTCCAACTCAAAAAAATAATAATAATAATAAAATAAAATAAGTAACTAAATAAAAATAAACAAAAACAATGAGGTATATTGTTTCTGGATATTTATATATGATTTTTAAAAAACAGCACAGAGTAGAAGGATAAACACCAAACTCATTGTATCAGTCAGGATAGGTTAGGACCCTGTCACTGTAACAAACAACACCCAAGATCTTCGTGTCTCATGACCACAGAGTTTATGTCTTAGTTGGGCTCCATGTCCATCAGGGACATGTATATATATATATGTGAGTGTATCTGCACGTGCACTTGTGTACTCTGGGACCAGGCTGGCTGGTAGCTACCAGATGCCGTAGCAGAGGAAACCAGACTTGGAATACTGCTCTGTCTCTCAAAGCCTCCCCTTGTCCAACGCAAGCCACATGGCCAAATCCAACGTTTTTATGTATGTATGTATGTATGTATGTATGTATTTTTGTGGAGACCAAGTCTTGCTGTATTACCCAGGCTGATCTCAAACTCTTGGTGGCAAGCAATTCTCCCACTTCCACCTCCAAAAGTGCTGAGATTACAGGCGTGAGCACGACGCCTGACCCAAACTCAACTTTAAGGGGCAGGAAAGAACTTTCCTATTATGGGCTCAAAAGGAAAAGCAATGATATTTGTTGTACAATCTTAGCCCTATCATGATGATGACTTAGGGGAGAGTTCAAAGGGGCTTCCACCTAACAGTCATTATCATTTTTAAAAATATGATGCAATCATGTGAGATTTGCTCATTGTGAAGGGAGTCTACCCGCCTGTTTGCTATGTTATTCTCCATGTTGTATCTTTTTCAGTTCTAACTGAGAGTGTAAGTTTTAAAGGGAGGAGACAAATGGAACATTCATATTAAAACTCATTGTGTGTGTCCTTGCTGAGACAATGTTTCCTTCCACGTGTTCTGCAGAAACACCAGTAAAGGAATTCAGTTGTTTTATGTTGCTTTTGTCTGCATAGCAGTTGGTCTTCTGGACCTCAACAAAAGCTTGCTGGGCTCCAACCTTGTGTGTAGCAGCGCATGGGTGTCTGTGTGTGCACCTGTGTGTGTATTTGTGTGCATACCTCTGTGTATACCTGTGTGTGCACTTGCATTGTTGTGTGTGCACCTATGTGTGTACCTGCGTGGGCACCTGCATGGGCACCTATCTGTATACTTGTGCATGTGCCTGTGTGCACCTGCATATATATCTATGTGTGTACCTGTGTGCACCTGCATGCATATGTGTGTGCACTTGCATGTATACTTGTGTGTGCACCTGCATGTATACCTGTGTATGTCACTGTGTGAGCACCTGTGTGTGTACCTTCATATGCACCTGTATATACATATGTGTGTGTGTGTATATCTGCATGTGCACTTGTGTACTTGTGTGTGCACCTGTATGTGCACGTGTGTGTGCATCTTCTCCCCCCGAAGCAAGGGCTCTCCCTGAGGTTGTCTGACTCATCTCTGTTCCCCCAGCCCCAAACCTGCCAGAGGGCCAGGACCTAGCAAGGGTTTAATTAATATTCTGATATGCTCATTTCTCTTTGAATAATGAGCCCCTTCAGGAAAGACACATGCAGGTGCACATGCAGTTACACACACAGGTATACATGCAGGCATTCAGGAGGAACCATGCTTTCTCCCCCTCCAAGCCCTCCTCTGGAACAAGGAACGAATGTCTGTTAAATGAATGAATGGACACAACCCTCCTTCTCCAGCCCCTCAATGGAAACAGAAAACATGGGGTCCTTCCCACTCTGTCCTGACCCTCCTGAGAGGCTGGCAGGGCCACTTCTTCTGCAGAGACTACCATGCTTTTATGTCTACGCTGAGAAGCCATGGATTTGTGTATGACTATACAAAGGGGACCCACTGGTCCAGTCTCCCTGGGACATACCCAGTTCTAGCACTAGAGGTCCGGCGTATGCTAGGAACACCCTCTGGCCCAGGCAGACGAGGACGGTGGGCCACCCCACAGCAGCCCCCTTCTCTCTGGGCCCCATTTTCCCTCATCTTCTCATGAGAGGGTTGGTTCTGGTCTCACCTCTGCAAATCAGATCTAGGATTTTAGGAACAGGCCAAAGGGGAAGAGGGGAGTTGAAGAAGGAAGGAAGAGTCACCATGGAGCTTTCTGAGAGATCTTTATTCTTTGTAAAGAATGTGGGATCAGCACAGCCAGCTGAGCTCTGGTTCTAGTTGCTTGCCATTGTCTGGGAAAAGAGGGATGTGGGGACAGAATGGTCTACTTAGGAGCATGTCTAGTTCTGGAGCCAGATAGAAATGGGCTCAACTCCCAGCCCCGCTGTGTGACCCTGGGAGAGTGACTCGACTTCTCTGAGCCTCAGTTTCCTCATCTGTACAGTAGGGGCAATTATGCTCTGGGGGTTCTTGATTAAGCTAACCACGAAGGTTCTCCTCATAGTGTCTGACCCAAGCTTAGTGGTAAATCATGGCTGTCACTGCTGTCATGAAGTATTCATTCTCTCTGACCATCCATCCCCAGATGACGTCTGGGCTGTCACTGAGGCCTGGGCTCCCCTGTCACGGCTCTCGTCACTTCATCATGATGGTTCATTTAATCACCTGTCCCCTGCCAGGAAGCCCCTGGTCTGGCATGGCTCTCTATCCTCCATGACAGGAGAGGCTAGCACCAGAGGTGACACTTTATAAACACTTACTGAAATAAGGAAGTTCAGCAGCCGTTCCACGCTCCACCCAGAAGCCACCAAGTTATCGGAGCCACATGTAGCAGAAAACATCCAGACCCCTCTGGGATGTCCCCAGGGGCTCTTCACTGACCTTCCAGGACCCTCTCAGGCCCTCCCCAGTGTCTGCTGTTTCCCTTGTCACCTCCCAGAAGAGCCACTGTCTTTCTCACCTCCTCGATCCAGTCACTGAAGGCCGAGACACGAGTGAACACCGTGGGCTTCTTGAGGGTGTTACAGCCGAGGGCAGACACGAAGCTGGTCACACCGTGGACCTGCCAGGAGCCATCTGCTGTGGGGCAGCTGAGGGGTCCTCCGGAGTCACCCTGGAACCGTCAGAGGCAGGGGGGCTGAGCCATGTCCGAGGCTTAAGGAATGGGTTCTGACCTTCAAGGATCTTGAGAAACCCCCACATTACTTGACCTCTCTGAGCCTCACTTTGCCCATCTGTGACATCTGTCCAAGGGCGTGTGAGAATTAAATGAGATAATGCAGGATCTCAAACAACATCTAGTAGAGGGGAAGTACTTGACTCTCATGACTCATACCATGGCTAACTATTTCAGGAAGTCCCCAACATACGAAGGAGTTCCATTCCGAGAGTTTGTAAGTCCAATTTGCTTTAAGCCCAACTAAGTTAGCCTTGGTACCCAACTGGCCCAATCAGCTATATAGTACTGTATGTATTTAACAGGCTATATTGACATCTGTTGGAAAGAAATAATACATTAAAAAAGCAGGCATGCATCATTAAAGTTTGTAACTTGAAGGTTTGCATGTAGGGGACGTACTGTAACATTCATACTCACTTATAATACAATGACAGTACTCTTAAATTTTAATTATAACTTCAGAACCACATCATTAATGTGGCTTTAGAGGTCATGTACCAGTATCCCTTGCTGTGCTGATGGGGAAGGCTGGGGACCAGGGAAGGATGGTAACTCATCCCAGGTCACCTCAGCATGTAAGCCGGGCCTGGAATCCAGGGCTCCTGACTCCAGGGTCTGGCTCTGTGTCTGGGCTATGTTGACTTCCCCCAAATCCAGTCTGACCTGGAGGCCGAGTGAGATGAGCAGGCAAGATGCCTCTTTTACCTCCCGGGGAGATGGCTGAGGTGCCCCAGGCCCTGCACACCCAGGGCCCCCTCAGGCAGGCGGGGGCTGACTCACATTGCAGCCAGATTGGATGTCCCCGCCGGCACACACCATGGTCTTCCTCACAGAGATGCCCCACCAGTCCCATTTGGAGCAGTGTTCGTAGTCCACCACTGGCAGCAGGGCCTGCTGCAGCTTGTCCGGGAGTGGCCCATTGGCTTCAGGGACAGAGAGAACTGAATGAGGGCTGGGGTGCCGAGCTAGGGTGGCAGGGGGGTGGTGTTCGAGGCACATAGCTCTTCTGGCTGGATGGGGATCCCCTCCCAGTGGTCATGTGGTCCTGCATGCTATGTCACCATTGCATCCCCAGCCCTGGCACATAAGAGGCACTGAAAATGTTCAATGGGACCGGGTACAGTGATTCACACCTGTAATTCCAGCACTTTGGAAGAATGAGACAGGAGGATTACTTGAACCCAGGAATTCAAGACCAGCCTGGGCAACCATAACAAGACACTATCTTTACAAAAAAGTTTTAAAAAATTAGCCAGGTGTGGTGGCATGTGCCTGTAGTCCCAGCTACTGGGGAGGTTGAGGCAGGAGGATTGTCTGAGCCCTGGAGGTCGAGGTTACAGTGAGTCAGGATTACACCACTGCACTCCGGCCTGGGTGACAGACCCTGCCTCAAAAAATAAGTGCAATTGAACACATTCATGTTTGGGAGGACAGGAGAGAAGGCTGCAGCAGGGGAGGAATGGGAGAAAAGCCAAGGACCAGTCCCGAGGTCACCTTCACCCCCTGGTCCCTAGGCCCCGTCTTTCTGCCTCTGTCCCTGTGGCCAACTAGAGGGGTCAGCACGTACTGTAAAGGCGGCCCCAGCCGCTGATATAGCAGGGCGCCTCGTTGGGCAGGATGTCACCGGCGGGAGGGAGGCAGGCGAGCTGGACGGCATCCCCCAGCTGGGCGCTGCGCGAGAGCTTGATGAGGGCGATGTCATTGCTGGGGAGGAGGGAAGAATCATGGGCCTGGCCCTGCAGCCACCCAAGACTCAGCTCCCAACCTTTGCTCCAGGCTGTTCTGCTCTGAGCTGTCCCCAAGGCTCCGCTGCCCTACAGATCCTTTCTTAAGGTTGCATGACTTTTTATTTTCTTTTTTGAGTCGGGGTCTCACTCTGTTGCCCAGGCTGGAGTGCAATGGCACTCTCACGGCTCACTGCAGCCTTGACCTCCTGGGCTCAGACAATTCTTCTGCCTCAGTCTCCTAAATAGCTGGGACTACAAGTGCATGCCACCACGCCTAGCTGATTTTTAAATTTTTGGTAGAAGGCCGGGCGTGATGGCTCAGGTCTGTAATCCCAGCACTTTGGGAGGCCACGACAAGAGGATTGTCTGAGTCCAGGAGATTGAGTCCAGCCTGGGCAACATGGTGAGAACTCATCGCTGCAATAAATAAAAAAACATTAGCCAGGCATGGTGGTGTGCACCTGTAGTTCCAGCTACTAAGAAGGCTGAGGCAGAAGGATCGCCTCAGTCTAGCAGGTGGAAGATGCAGTGACCGTGAGTGTGCCACTGCACTCCAGCCTGGGTGACAGAGTGAGACTCCAACTCAATGAATAAATACATACATACCTACATTTTTGGTAGAGACAAAGTCTTGCTATGTTGCCCAGGCTAGTCTCGAACTCCTGGGCTCAAGCAATCCTCCCATCTCAGCCTCCCAAATTGCTGGGTTTATAGGCATGAGCCACCGTGCCTGGTCTTGCGCAACTTTAAGAAACTTCCGCCGGGCTCAGTGGCTCAGCCTGTAATCCTGCACCTTGGGGAGGCTGAGGTGAGTGGATTGCCTGAGCACACGGGTTCAAGACCCGCCCGGGCAACTTGTTGAGACCTCATCTCTACAATAAATCAAAAAATTAGCCGGGTGTGGTAGCGTGCGCCTGTAGTTCCAGCTATTTGGAAGGCTGAGGCGGAAGGATCGCTGGAGCCCAGCAGGTTGAGGCTGCAATGGCCGGGAGTGGCCACTGCACCAGTCTGGGCAACAGAGTGAGACTCCAACTGAAAAAAAAAAAAAGAAGCTTCCTAGCCAGGCATGGTGGCTCACACCTGTAACCTCAGCCCTATGGGACGCAGAGGCGAGAGGATTGCCTGAGCTCAGGGGTCCAAGATCAGTCTGAGCAACATGGCAAGACCTCTGAGACCTCGTCTCTACAACAAATTATTTAAAAATTAGCCAGGGGTGGTGGCGCATGCAGGTAGTTCCAGCTACTTGGAAGGCTGAGGCAGAAGGATTGTCTGAGCCCAGCAGATTAAGGCTGCAGTGGCCATGAGCATACTACTGCACTCTGGTCTGGGTAACAGAGTGACAGACTCTGACTCAAAAAAAAAAAAGGAAGAAGCTTCCCAACCTCTTCGCTGGGGCTGACCCTGAGCCTTCACAGTTGTCCTCACTTTTACCCCAGGGGGTCCACAGTTCAGCTGTACTGGAATCATCCTACCCCAAAGTCTCTAAGGCAGTGGGTCTGGGCTGAAGCCCCAGAATTCACTCTTCTAACAAGTTCCCTGGGTGCTGCTGCCGCTGGCCCAGGGACCACACTCTGAGAACACTGCCCTCTGTCTTCACCTGTCTGCATGCCTCTCAAGTCGTTTCACCTGGTCTGACTTTCTCTCTACCCTGGGAGCCAGATGGTGGGGCTCTCGGTCACGTGACCCTTCACTCCTATACTGCACTTTCAGCAGTTCTGCACCCTTCTTGGACCCTCCCACCAGAAAAAACGGAGCCGCTCAGATGCACGAGTTTGCATACACTTGATGGGTTTAAGATGGTCTCCTTGACCTTCCTGACCACTCAGGGAGCCCTGCTTCATGGTCACCCTTCTATAAATATCAAAACTGAGGCCCAGAGATGGCCAGTGACATGTCCAGGCCACACAGACAGTCAGCACCAGAGTCTAACTCTCGGTACAGTGCTCCCCCTTTTGCCCACAGTGCCGGGAATCCAGGATGCATGAGGTGACCTGCGTATTAAGTGGAGGGGCCCTTGAATTTGGGGGAAGGGAGTTAGCACTCTGAAGCCAGCCAACCACATGGCCTTGGGGGAGTTCCTGTCCTTCCCTAGGCCCCGCTGTCCCCTCTGAGCCAGGTTTGGCACAGATGGTCCAGAAAGGCTCTCTGGCTCCACTCCTCAGAGTGTGGGACCTGGGTGCCGGCTGCTGGACCCAATCCTCGTCCCTGGGAACCTCCTCGGACCTGGCTGTGGGCCGTAGAGGGACAAGCAGAGGAGGCCCTGGGCTCCAGGTCTGAGCATCCACTCACCCACAGGCCACGCAGCTGGGGTTCCAGAGAGGGTGCACGTGAAGGTCCCCCTCGTTGATGGGGATCACCTGCTCAGGGCCCTCCTTCTCGGCACGGTTGTACTCGCCCAGCACCACCTGGTAGGTCCGGGAGCTCCTGCCAGTGGAGGCGAGGTCAGTCTGGACCCGACTGGCTGACCTCCCTCTCCCCCCACAGTCCCCTGCTGTCCCCGGGGGCCTCATGCAGGGGTGGGCTGAGCGAGTGGACTCACGAGATGCAGTGGCCTGCGGTCATAACCCAGTCAGGGGCGATGAGGCTGCCGCCGCAGGTGTGGTAGAAGACTCCATCCTTTTCGTACTGCAGGGAGACCTGGTAGCCCAGGAGGAGAGAGCCTGAGTGGTCTGGGCCCAACACTGAGAGTTGCCGCCAAGAATTGTGTAGGTTGTGCACTGTACAACCCCAGAGGGCGCCATTCTCACGGAAAAGAATCGCACCCTCTGAAGTGAGCCACACACAACCTCCACAACTGCTCGTGACGGCCCTATCACTTTTCCGTGGGGATCCCATTCTGATTCTCCAAAGTCCCAGCACCCCAGGGCTGTGATCTCCCTGGGGACCCCCACATTCTCTGCCTTGTAGGGCATCCCCAAACCGTCTGACTCTTGGGAGCCCCCAAGGCCCTCTCTTCTATCAGGGCCCCCATTCTTCTGCACCGCAGACTTATCAAGGCTTCTGGGCTTCTGTGGCACACCTCTTCCTAGTCCTGTGCCTGTCCTCTTCGCTACTCCACATCCTGATTTCCCAAAGCTCTCCTAGACCGAGGGTTGGCAAACGGTGGCCTGCAGGCCAAATCCGGCTCATGGTCTGTTTTTTGTTGTTGTTGTTGTTGTTTTGAGTAGGAGTCTCACTCTGTCGCCCAGGCTGGAGTGTGGTGGCACACTGCTCACAGTCGCCACAACCTCGACCTGCTGGGCTCAGTTGATCCTTCCACCTCAGCCTTCCAAGTAGCTGGAACCACAGGCACACACCATCATACCCAGCTAATTTTTTGATTTATTGTAGAGATGAGGTCTGCCAAGTTGCCCAGGCTGGTCTCAAACCTGTGGGCTCAGGCAATCCTCTCACCTCAGGCTCCCAAAGTGCTGGGATTATAGGTATGAGCCACTGTGCCCAGCCTTGTGGTCTGTTTTTGTATATACAGATTTACTAGAACACAGCCACCCTCATTCCTTTACGGACCGTCCAGGACTCTTTCATGCTCCCATGGCAGAGTCAAGTCACTGTTCCCGATGCTCTAAGGTCAGCAAAACCTGGAGCATTTACCCTCTGGTCCTTGACAGAACAAGCTTGCGGGCCTGCCCACCCAACAGAACTTTCTGTGATGATGGAACTGTTCCATGTCTTTGCAGTCCAATATGGTAGCCACTAGCCATGCGTGGCTATTGTATATTTGAAATGTGGCTAGTACTGAGGAACTGAATTGTTCACATTGTTTAATCTAAAGTCATTAGATTAAAGCTGGGGTCTCACTCAGTAGCACGATCAAGGCTCATTGCAGCCTTCAACTCCTGGGCTCAGGCAATCCTCCCACCTCAGCCTCCTGAGTAGCTGGGACTATAGGTGTGCACTACTATGCACAGCTAATTTTCTGACTTATTTGCAGAGATGCAGTCTCATTATGTTGCCCAGGCTGGTCTCAAACTCCTGGGCTCAAGCAATCCTCCTGCTTCAGCCTCCCAGAGTGCTGGGATTACATAGGCATGAGCCACCGCACCCGGCCTCCATTTAAGTGAGTTTAAATAGCCACGTGTGACTGGTAGCTGCTGTGTAACAGCACAGCAAGTCTAGCCTTTTCTGCTTCCCCTGCTGGCCTCTGTAATGTTTCTCACCCCCTTACTGCTCCCACACCTTCCAGACCTGTTTTGTAATTCCAGGAATCTGGAAATGAGTCCCACAAAATCGCCCTTCCTAAGCACAGTGCCTGAAATCCACTATTAGTGTGCCAGCCTTGAATTGAACATCACCATCACTCCAGATTCCACTTTTTTTGTTTATTTGTTTTTTGGAGTTGGAGTCTCACTCCAAATGCCTGGGTTGGAGTGCAGTGGCACGCTCACGGTCATACCAGGGTCAACCTGCTGGGCTCCGGAGATCCTTCCGCCTCAGCCTTCCAAGTAACCAGAACTACAGGTGTGCTACCACGCCTGGCTAATTTTTGATATATTGTAGAGACGAAGTCTCACCAAGTAACCTGGATTGGTCTCTAACCTTCAGGCTCAGGCAATTCATTCGCCTTGGCCTCCCAAATTGCTGGGATTACCGGCTGAGCCACCAAGCCTGACCCAGATTCCGCTTTTAAACTGTAAACAGCCCAGTGAGGGTTACAGATGCAGCAACCCTCAAAACTGCCCTGCGAAGCAGATTGTCCAAGGTTCCTAGCCTTTGAAGCAGAAGTGGATACTGGAAAGGGGTAATGGTGTCAGGATCGGCTGCCTCGCCATCAGAGCTTCAGTCGGGACCGCCACTTCACCACCAGGGCTTGGGTCGGGACCAGCAGCCTTGCCATCAGAGCCTGGGGTCCAGAACCCACGGCGGGAAGGAGTGCAGCTGGAATTGCTCTTACCTGCCAGGGCCAGCTGTAGGGAACCGCATCCTCACCATTGACAACGCGGCTGGAGGGGTTGTAGGCCGTTTGGCCACAGCCTGAGGCTAAAGGGGAAAGTAGAGCTGTCAGTTAGCCAAAGAGTTCCCGAAAATAAAGAGGCCAGGGTTCCAGGCCCTACTGTGCCCCCACCTGGCTGTGTGACCCCGTACAAACCTCTTTCAGTCTCTGACCTTTAGTAACCACATATGAACAGGGAACATTTGGACTAGAACAAGAGTTTTCAGAGTCCCAAGGGTCCAGCGATAGAAATTAAAAAGTGAATCAGGAGCGGTGGCTCACGCCTATAATGTCAGCACTCTGGGAGGCTGAGGTGGGAGGATTGCTTGAGCCCTGGAATTGGAGACTAGCCTGGACAACATAGTGAGATCTCATCTCTACAAAAAATACAAAAATTATCCAGGCATAGCGGCGCGTGCCTATAGTCCCTGCTACTTCAGAAGGCTGAGAAGGGAGGATTGCCTGAGCCTAGGAGTTCGAGGCTGCAGTGAGCCACGATCATGCAGCTGCACTCTAGCCTGGGTGACAGAGTGAAACCCCAACAAAAAGAAAAAAAGTGGGCTAGGCTTGGTGGCTTAGCCTATAATCCCAGCACTTTGGGAGGCTGAGGTGGGTCGATTGCCTGAGCCCATGGGTTCGAGACCAGCCCAGACAACATGGTGAGAACTTATCTCAAAAATAAATAAATTTAAAAAATTAACCAGGCATGGTAGCACATGCCTGTAGTTCCAGCTACTTGGAAGGCTGATGCGGAAGGATTACCAGAAGCCAGCAGGTTGACGCTGGGGTGGCCATGAGTGTGCCACTGCACTCTAGCCTGGACCACCGAGTGAGACTCCAACTCAAAAAAAAGTGGCCTCCTTCAGTGGGAAGACATACTTAGAACAATGCCCACTGAGCCCTCAAAAGTGATAGCTCTTGTCACAGAATAGAGGCTTTGAAGTAAGATGACTTGGTTCAAAGTACAGCTCTGCCCTTTGTTCTAGGATGAGCTGCTTGATTTTCTGAGGATTAGTGTTCCCATCTGTAAATAATGACCTCATGGTCTATTATGAGAATTACACGAGATAGTGTAAGAAACAGCCTTCAGCATTCTTCCTGACATATAGTAAACACTCAATAAATGTTATCTATTACCATATTGTCAGTCAAGGGAGGCTGCTTGGAGGTGGTGGCCTTGAGCTGGAATGTAACATGGCAGAGAGACTAGGAAAAGGCCAGTCTACAGTATATGAAGCCAGGTGGGGGAGTGTGAGAAGAGCGCCATTGTGTTAAGAAGAAGAGTAGAAATTCCAACCCCAGCTGTCTAACCACAGAGCCCAAACTTTTTTTTCTTTGAGTTGGGGTCTCACTCTGTCACCCAGGCTGGAGTGAAGTGGTGCCATCACAATCACAGTTCACTGTAGCCTCGACCTTCCAGGCTCAGGCTATCCTTCCACCTCAGCCTCTGAGATCCAGGCATGTACGTCCACACCTAGCTAATTTTTTTTTGAGTAGGCATCTCACTCTGTTGCCCAGGCTGGAGTACAGTGGCACACTCACGGCCACCACAGCCTCGGTCTATTGGACTCAAGTGATCCTTCCACCTCAAACTTCCAAGTAGCTGGAACCACAGGAGTGAGCCACCATGCTCAGCTATCTTTTTTTTTTAATTTACTGTAGAGACGAGGTCTCACCTGAACCCTCATCCCTGGGTTTAGGCAATCCTCTTGCCTCTGCCTCCCAAAGTGCTGGAATTACAGGCGTGAGTCACTGCACCCAGTCAATTGTTAAATTTTTTGTAGAGACGAGGTCTCACTATGTTGCCTAGGCTGGTCTCGAACTCCTGGGCTCAAGCAATCCTTCCTCCTTGGCCTCCCAAAGTGCTGGGATTACAGGGATGAGCCACTACACCCGAACTGTGGTTCCAGTCCTTCTCCTGAGCTGGCCTCTCCACAGCCTCCCCTTCTCTCTCCTGCTCTAGCATCAAGCTGAACGCACCCACAGCCACACCCCAGGTCCAAGCTGAGACCCGCTCCTGCGAAACCAGGTATTGGGTACCACAGGACCCGAGGTGTGGGACAGACTGCAAGGACTCCTTGCCCAGTGCAGCACAGGCTGGGTCTTACCAAAGGCCACGAGCAGGAGGGAACTCAGTAGCTGGAGCATCGTGAGTTTTGAGAGGCTAGGAGACAAACGCAGAGCCTGGGGCTCTAAAATAGGGTAGAGGGTGGCGGGCGGGGAGACCTGGATCCCGTTCCCCTAACAGGTGGCAGAATGGCAAGTCTCCCATGGTCCAAGGCCACCACCTCCACCCACTACAAATGGAGGAGTGACTGCCAAGGAAAGGGCCCGGGGGGGGGTCTCTGTGGCTGCACAGGTGGCAGTGTATGGTAACTGATAACAGGAGCAGGAAGAAAAGTTCACATCAGACCAAGACTGCCTCTTTCAGGAAAGAACATGGACACTGGGACTGGCAGACTGGGTTCAAATTCTGGCTTTGCCACCTCCAAGCTCTGTGACCTCGGGCTTGTGGCTTAGCCCTTGTGAGTCTCAGGCTTCTCGTTTCTAACATGGCATTCCTATGAGCACTCATCTCCGTAATGAATATCAGGCACTGTTCTGGGGTTGTGACCGTGAACAAGACATGGTCCCAGCCCTCCCAGAGCTGGAGTGGAGTGGAGAGACAACGAGTCCACAAAAAGAGGGCTATTTCTGACTGTAGTGGCAGGTGCTGTGGAGAGAGTAAAATGTGGGTGATTAGGGTGGAGATGGGATTAAGTCAATGGCGGGGGCATGGAAGGTGGCATGGAAGGTGGCATTTGGGTCGAGAGTTCACATCTGATTGAGTACTGAAGGATTCGTAAAAGCCAGCCATGGGGAGCCCTGAAGGACAAGCACTCAAGGTGGGGGTAGGGGGGAAGACAGCAAGTGCAAAGCTCTGGAGGCTGGAACGGGTTTGGCTTAATCAAGGAAAGGACAGCATGAGGCTGGGTGCAGTGGCTGCGCTTGTAATCCCAGCACTTTGGGAGGCCAAGGAGGGAGGATTGCTTGAGCCTGGGAATTTGAGACCAGCCTGGGCAACATATCGAGACCTTGTCTCTACAAAAATAATTTTTGTTAAATAGCTGAGCATAGTGACACACACCTATAGTCCCAGCTAACTGGGAGGCTGAGGCGGAAGGATTGCCCGAGCCCAGGAAGTTGAGGCTGTGGTGAGCCATCAGTGTGCCACTGCATTCCAGCCTGGGCAACAGAGTGAGACTCCAACTCAAAAGAAAAAAGAAAACGGAGACCAGTGTGGCTGGAGCTTAGTTGCAAAGTGGAGAGGGGTGGGCGATAAGGTCAAAGGGGAGGTCACTTCCCAAGCTGGATTCCCACAGAGGCCGACTCCTCTGCTTCTGGGTACTGGCCCAAGAGAAAATCTTGCATGTGTTTACCAGGGACCATGGATGAGACTGTCCATAGCAGCTCTGTCCTCAAACCTCAGTAACCAAGACCTAGAAATATCTCCAACATCCATCAAGGTGAACAGATGAATGTGTACAGCATATTTATACAATTGAATATTCATCAGCAGTCAAAAGATTGAATCGGGCCAGGCACACTGCCTCATGCCTGTAATCCCAGGGTGGAGGCCAAAGTGGGAGGATCGCTTGAGGCTAGGAGCTGGAGACCAGCTGGGGCAACCTACCTAGACCTTGTTTACAAAAAACTGAAAGATTAGCTGGGTGTGGTGGTGCATGCATATATTCCCAGCTACTGGAGAGGCTGAGGCAAAAGGATCACTTGAGCCCAGGAGGTTGGGATTGCGCCACTGACCTCAAGGCTGTGATGAGCCATGATGGTGCCACTACACTCCAACCCAGGCTGGGTGACAGAGTGAGACTCCAACTTAAAACAACTTCTCTTCCTGGGTCCTTTGTGGAGAAGGATTTTAGCAGTGAGGGTGAGGGAGACCAGCTGGACAGAAGTGGGGTCAGGATGTATTTTGGCTAGAACACTGCCTGAAGTCCTCTCTGGGAAGTGCTAAGTACAGTGTCTGGCACCAAGTCAGTGGCCCTAATTCACTTTGCTGGCTGGTAGAAACAGCCTCCCAGCCCAGGGCCTGACATATTTTCGGAGGTAGGGGGCAAATGTTTGCTGAACAAGGCAACCTAACTCCTCGGCTTTCCTGAATACCCTCCTCCCTCCTCAACACCCAGTGCTCCGGATGGAGAATCGCAGGCGCCTTCCTCCCAGAGTGTTTCGGCACACAACCTCCTTCACGGCTCCTGCCTCTGGGAAGCCGAGGAGGGGGCGAGGCTTAGCTGCGTCAAATGATCCCTAACGGGGTAAGTCAGGCGTGTGGCCGGACAACGTCCCCCCTCCGATCACACCTATGGTGATGTCTGCCACTCCAATAGCCTGGCCCAGCAGAGCGTGTGTGGACACAACAGAAGCAGCTGTGAAAGTCCTTCAAGATGTGATAAAAATAGCCATGCCCTCTCCTGCCGCCTGTTCCCTATGGGCCGGGACATGTTTATTTGCTCAGCTTTAAAGCTCTGAGCTATTCCCCAGACCCTGAGCTGAGGAAGAAAAAGGGAGGGATCAGGGTGGGGGGTGCAAGGGAGAAGGAGGTGGGTCAGGATTCCATGGCAGAGAGAACGACTAAAACAGACCAGGCCAGGAAGACCATATAATCCGGTCTCTTCTATCTGACACTCAGGGAAATTAGGACCCGGGGAGAGCCAGGACTCTCTCGAAGCTCCCTGGCTCACCATTGCTTGACCTGGCGGAAGGCCACCCAAGGGCACAGGAGGGCCCATTCTCCTCCCCTAGTTTCAAACAAGAAGCGTCCACAGTTGTTATCCAGGTGGCTTTGAGCACACCCAGCCTCTCTGTGGGCTCTGCTTGGCCCCAGGGGAGATGGACCCTCTGAGGCCAACTGTCCTGCCACAATCCCTGCCGGGCCGGACTCCCATTCAAGGTCTTGTGGACAACACTGTCAGCCCTTTGGGGTTTTCTGGCCCAGGAGCTGCCTGAGCAGAGTCCCTGCAGATGACCCCTCTCCACAGCCGGAACAGGGAGTGGCCAGGGAAGAGGAGGGCCAGAGCTCCTTTAGGCCACAGTCAGCCGTTTCCTGAATGGGAGGCGGAGGGCTGGATGGGAGAATATGGGGAGCTGGGGGCAGGTCTTGGGGAGAGGAAGGGGGAAGGGGGAGCTGGTGAGCCTTTTCTTGGGGAGGGGCTGTTTCTATTATGTCTCTTTCCCATCCGAGGGGAAGCTCCCTGAGGGTCAACACTTGACCTAATTCATCTTCATATTCCCAGTGTCTAGAAAGGAATCCGCCGCAGGGTGGGTGTTCAACAGTATTTATTAAAGCTGGCAACAAGGGCCAATGTGGTGGCTCATGTCTATAATCCCAACACGTTGGGAGGCTGAGGCAGGAGGATAGCTTGAGACCAGGAGTCTGAGACCAGCCTGGACAACATGTCTACAACAAATTAAAAAAATTAGCCAGGTGTGGCAGTGTGCACCTGTAGTCCCAGCTACACAGGAGGCTGAGGCAGGAGGATTACTTGAGCCCAGGAGTTTGAGGTTACAGTGAGCCATGGCCATGCCACTGCACTCCAGCCTGGGCAACGGAGGAGACCCTGTCTCAAAAAAAAAAAAAAAAAAAGGCAACAAATAAATAAGCCACATTAAGGGTCTCTTCAAATGCCCTCCTCTTCCTACCCTGAAAGTACAGTTGACCTTGATGTTCAAACAGGGCATACCTGGAGGCCACCCCCTCTGTGTGTCCCAGAAAAGCCCAGAAGCAGTGGTTGGCTGGTGGTCCCGCAGGACGATATTCTAGAGGCTACTACTCGTGTTCAATTCAATGATAAACGAACCCACCAGAACGGACCCCCAAGGGCCAGGAGTTCCGGGTGCTTTGTTGGCTACTGTGGCCTCAGATCCCAGAGCATAACCTAGCGGGCACTCAGTGAAGAGTTAAGGGTCAGTTGGGACTGGGAAACAGGAGCTCGACCAAAGTTCAAATGATTCTTTCTTGCAGGACTTCTCAGAGCCCTTAACTTGCCAATGTCCACTGTGAACCACACACCTAGTGGTCTTAAGTCCTGGACTCTGGTTCCTCATGGCCCTATAGTTCCTATGAAAATAAACAATTCAAAATCTAAGCTGTTGGAGCTTTCAAGTATTTTGAGCCTTAGGGAATGTGATTGCCGGCCCTAAGCCACTAAGCAGGTAGCCTAACCCTTGTTTCTTGGTTAGAGATTAGTCTTTTTCCTTACTTATATTTTTGTGTAAAATGTTGTAAATGACTAAAGGGCACCAGGGAAGACCCTTCCACTCTTAACTGTTGATCTTCATTATAGATTAACTTCTCTCTTTTCTCCCTCACACAAAGCTTCTATCACATTGTCTAGGTTGGCATGTTAAATACATTCTTTTCAACTGGAAAGGAGAAGAAAACAAACTGTAACTAATTAAACTGTTATAACTCATAAACCCGTCTTGAATAGAAAATGTCATATTCCTACTACATGTCATATTCCTACTACATTTTTACATCAGCAAGACCTTTACGTTTTTGTTTTTGTTTTTTTTTCGAGACGGGGTCTCGCTCCATCACCCAGGTGCACACCACCACACCCAGCTAATGTTTTTATTTTTATTTCTTTTTATTATTCTTATTTTTTTAGTTGAAGTCTCTGTCACCCAGACTGGAGTGCAGTGGCATGCTCCCGGCCACCGCAGCCTCAACCTGCTGGGCCCCGGCAATCCTTCCGCCTCAGCCTTCCAGGTAACTGGAATTACAGGTGTGCACTACCACGCCCGGCTAATTTTTTGATTTATTGTAGAAATGAGGTCTCGCTAAGTTGCTCAGGTGGGTCTCAAACCCGCGGGCTCAAGCAATCCACTCACCTCGGCCTCCCAAAACGTGGGATTACAGGCTAAGCCACCGAGCCCGACCTGTTTTTATTTTTTGTAGAGACGGAGGTCTGCTCTGCTGCCCAGATTGGCCTGGAACTCCTGACCTCAAGCAATCCTCCTTCCTTCAGTCTGCCATAGTCCTGTGATTATGGGCATGAGCCACTATGCTTGGCTCCAAGACCTTAATTCTGAACTTTGGAATACTGATCCTATTTCTCTGGATTCCGTGTTTTCCGAATGGCTATTCCCAGCCTTTTGCTTGAATAAACTCTTTAAAACTGGATTCTGGGTCAAGTGCGGTGGTTCACATCTGTAATCCCCACTGCTTTGGCAACCGAGGTGAGAGGATCGCTTGAGGCCAGTAGTTTGAGGTCAACCTGGGCAACAGAGCAAGACCTGGTCTTTGCAAAAAAGTAAAACAATTAGCCAGGTGTGGTGGGGCTCACCTGTAGTCCCAGCTATTCAGGAGACTGAGGCAGAAGGAGCACCTGCGCCCGGAAGACTGAAACTGCCATGGCCATGATGGTGCCGCTGCACTCCAGCCTGGGCGACAGAGTGAGACTCTGAGTCAAAAAAACAAAACAAACAGCAACAACAAAAAACTGGATTCTGTTCCCTTCGATTACATCGAGTTGTCATTCCCCAACTACCAGCCCCACCCCTCTCAGCTGCAGGGGTGGGAAGGAGGCTCAGCAGCCGGCAGGTGCCCCATCTGTGGTACAGAGAAGCCACCGTGGGGACACAGGGCTGGACCGGTGCACAGGTGGCCCTTGTCCCAAGGAAGGCCCCACCCCAAGGGGATCCGAGGAGTTTGTTGGGCAGTGGCGCTGGGAGGGGAGGGCAGGCCCAGCCTTTCCCCACAGCCAGGGCATTGCCTTCCTGGGGCGGAGCAGGGCGGTGGAAGAAGCCGTCTGTCCGCCATGGTGAGCGGGAGAGGGGCTGCGGGCATGAGGTGCCCTCCTTCCCTGCACACATTCCACTAATACACATTCCACAAATGTCAGCCTGATGCCTACCGAATTCCAGGCAAGGTCCTAGTCATCAGGGACTCCTCTGCGGAGAAGACAGACAAAGGCCTTGCCCTCGGGGAGCTCACAGACCCGGGAGGGCCGCTGCAGGCCTGACACCTTCCCACCTGTCCTCTGCCCACTACCGCATGCTCTGTGTCCCGCCCGCCAACATGATGGACAGCACCAGGGCCCCGTGTCCTCTGGGTTTGGTTCTGTCAGCGGAAGGGATCCGCAGGAGCTGGGAGGACCAATGAGAGATGGCTGGGGTTTCATCCCAACTCCTCCCCTCACTGCCCGGGTGGCAGGGACCACCTTCCCCAGCAAAGCCTGGGCTCTCCCCAGCAGGCTCCTCCTGTTCCCTGCACACCATCCCTGGGCTCCGCTAACCGCTTCTATCCTTGCCCCTCAGGCCTGGAGTAGGGGGTGGGCTCCCCACTGCTGTCAGCCCCGGGATGCTCCATCATCCCTCGTTAGTTTCTCCAACCCTGTCCCTATTTTATTTTTATTTATTTATTTTGCTATTTTTTGAGTCAAGGCCTCATTCTCACCCAGGCTGGAGAGCAGTGGCATGATCACTGAAGCCTCAACCTCCTGGCTCAAGGGATCCTCCCTCCTCCCAAAGTGCTGGGATTACAGGTATGAGCCACCATGCCCAGCTAATGCTTTATTAATTTTTTTGTAGAGACGAAGTCTCACTATGTTCCCTAGGCTAGTCTCAAACTTCTGCTCACCAATCCTTCTGTCTTGGCCTCCCAAAGTGCTGGGATTACAGGTATAAGCCACAGCACCCAGTCCTGTCCCTACTTTTATAAAACATTCCTCAACTGGCTGGGCTTGGTGGCTCAGCCTGTAATCCCAGCACTTTGGGAGGTTGAGGGGAGTGGATTGTCTGAGGCCATGGGTTTGAGACCAGTCCGGGCAACATGGCCAGACCTCATCTCTACAATTAAAAAAAAAAAAAAAATCTGGGCGCAGTGGTCCACGCCTATAGTTCTGGCTACTTGAAAGGCTGAGGCAGAAGGATTGCTGGAGCCCAGCAAGTCGACGCTTGGTGGCCGTGAGCGTGCCACTGCACTCCAGCCTGGATGATGGTGTGAGACTCCAACTTAAAAAAAAAAATCCCTCAATTACCCCTTGAGGTTCGACATCTGTTCCCTTCCAGGGCCCTGACTGATGATGCAGGTTTGGTAGAATGGGGCAGAGACCCCAAATAGCAATGCATACATCAGGGACACTCGTTCCCCTGGAACTGTGAAGCCCACATGGGCGTGGCAACCCTGCCCTGCGATGCCATCTGCTCTGCCTGCTGGTGGCTCCAGCATCTCTAGATGTGTCCTCCTCCACAGGGCGTGTGTCAGGGATGGATTTGTGTCCCCCAGAATTCCCGTGTGGAAGCCCTCACCCCTAGCACCTCAGAATGCAACCTTAGTTGGAAATGGGGTCATTGCAGATGTGATTAGCTGGGGTGAGGTCATCAGGGTGGGCCCCATCCAAGATGACGGGTGTTCTTCTCCAAAGGGGAACTTGGGACGCAGGCTTGCACTGAGGGAGGATGGCCGTGGATAGGCTGAGGAGGGAGCTGGGCCTGGAGCCTTCCCTCTAGCACCCTGACTTTGGTCTTCTGGCCTTCAGAACTGTGAGAGAATACCTTTCCGTTGTGTAAGCACCCAGCTTGTGATATTGAGTCATGGCTCCCCTAGCAGATGAATACGGCCGGCCAGTCCGCTCCACCACACCCGCATTCCAGACAGGAAAAGGGAAGAGGGATCAGCTTCATCTTGGTTTTCATTTTGTTTGTTTTTGTTTTCTTTTTTGGTTTTTTTTTTTGAGTCAGGGTCTCAGTCTGAGGCTGGAGTGCAGTGGCACACTCATGGCTCACTGAAACCTCCACCTTTTGGGCCCAGATGATCCTTCTGCCTCATCCTCCTGAGTTGCTGAGATTACAGGCGTACGCCACCACACCCAGCTAATTTTTTTAAAGTGAGACTCCTACTCAAAAAAATAAAAATTTTTTTTTTAAAGAGACAGGATCTTGCTATGTTGCCCAAACTAGTCTCAAACTTCTGGGCTCAAACAATCCTCCCACCTCGGCCTCCCAAAGTGCTGGAGTTACAGACGTGGGCCACCATGCCTGACCACCAGCTTCTTCTTCAGGCAACCAACCTGGAATTTGCAGGTATCTCTTCCACTATGGCCAGAAGTCAGCACATGGCCTTGACCTTACTTGGGAGACAGGGAAGTGTGGGTTCCATTCTGCACAGCCCTGGATATAGTGAAAAGTCCTCTTATCATAGAAGAAAGAGAGGGCTGATCTTGGGGACAGCTACAGGTCTCTGCCACTAAATACAAAGACCTTCAGATGCCAGCAACAGGACACCTGCCTGGGGAAACAATTAGGAAATTTAGTCTCGCTGGACTTGTCCTCTAATGAGAGGCAGGGCGCAGAAGTGAGGTACATTAGGGTTGGTGTTTCAGGCCTCTGCCGCTCCCAGGCTCTGCCCTACACCAGCTGGTATCCTTCTCAGGCTGGACAGTTGCCTGTGTCAGTCAGGGTCAAACCAGAAAGCAGAAACCACAAGCATGTGAAATAGAGGGCATTTAATCTGGAGAACTGGCTACCCAGGTGAGAAGAGCACTGAGAAGCCAAGAGGGAGGGCAGGGGAAACCAGAGGTTAGCCAGTGACGCCTCCTAGGGTTGTGGGACAGAGGGAGGAGCCCAGGCACCAGGGACACCTCCAGAAGCCTGGCCCAGCCTAGGCCTGGCAGGTGGGAACCATGGAGGGGTGTAGGGAGAGCAAGGCTCTGGTTTCTCTTTTCTGCCCACCCTTCCGTCTCCCCAGAAGCCTGCAGTCACAGGTGCCCGGGAAAGCCAGCCTCTCCTGCGTGTCTACAACACAGTGAGGAGGAACCCAAGGGCTGAAGCTTCTGTGGGAGGGAGGTGGGAGGCTGGAGACCCCGCATGGCCGGTGCCCCACGGCTGCAGGGACCTGTGATGGCGGAACAACACGGTCCAACATATGGTCAAGGCGCATCTCTGGCTGCTGGGTGGAAAATAGTTTGAGGAGAAGCAGAATACCATGAGGAGAGGCTAGCGGAGATCCTATAGGGGTTGCCCAGGTAACCAGGTGGGGTGGGGAAAAGTGGGGGCTGAAGTCGAGGGAGATGTTCAGGAAAGACAAATCGGTAACTGACAGGGCAACCAGGCAGGGCGTACCCAAACATGCCCACCCAGTTCTGTGTCCCAGATACGCAGCTTTGCACACAGTAGGCATCAACGCGTGCACACAAAGACACTGAGCCATGCTGCACCTTCTCTATGGTGAGGCCACACCTGGCTCCTCACAGAATACACCTCTACAGAGTGCTATGTCCTTAGAAAGCCTCAGCCACAAGTAACAGGTGATTCTATTAAAAGAATCTTAGTGGTCAGGCACAGTGACTTATGTCTATAATCCCAGCACTTTGGGAGGCCGAGGTGAGAGGATTGCCTGAGCCCACGGTTCGAGACCACCCTGGGCAACTTGGCGAGACCTCATCTCTACAATAACAACCAAAAAAAGTAGCCAGGCATGGTGACATGTGCCTATAGTTCCAGCTACTTGGAAGGCTAAGGCGGAAAGATTGCCTGAGCCCAGCAGGTCGAGGCTGTGGTTGCTGTGAGTGTGCCACTGTCCTCCGGCCTGGGCAACAGAGTGAGACTCCAACTCAGAAAAAAAAAAAAAGAAACTTAGTATGGGCACATAAATTCCAGCACTTTGGGAGGCAGAGGTGAGAGGACTACCTGAGTTTAGGAGTTCGAGACCACCCTGGGAAACTTGGTAAGACCTACAATAAATCAAACAGTTAGTCAGGTGTGGTGGCCCACACCTGTAGTCCCTGCTACTCAGGAGGCTGAAGTGGAAAGTTCACCTGAGCCCAGCAGGCCGAAGTTGCAGAGGCCATAATTGTGCCACTGCATCCAGCCTGGGTGATAGAGAGAGACTCTGACTCAAAAAAAGATAGCCTTAAAGACAGAAGGTGTGGGGTGGAGCAGTCACTGGTTGGCTCATTCAGTGGCACAGCCATGTCATCGTGGACCCAGGCCTCGCCATCTTTGGGCTCTGTGGATCCTGGCAGGTTGGCCCCTCTCCTTGGCCACTCCTTCCTTAGCCAAGGAGCAGATTCTGAGGCAGGATTTGAGTACAGGTGGTTTACGTGGGAGGAGACCCTGAGTGGCATGTGTCAGGGAGCAGGGGAGTGGGATGAGGACAAGAAAAAACCAAGATGGGGCATTCAAGGACAGCCGGCGCCCAACCCCCTGAGGAGCTCTGAGAATCCATACCGCGGAGTCACCCCAAGTGTGAGGATGCTGCACACACATCCACCCATGCATATACCAGAGAACACCTTGTGTGCACAGGTAAGGATTACTCACACGCATCTCTCCATCACGTCCAGAGTCTGGTCTCAGGAAAACAGCACAAGTGACATCATCATGAAGTGAAACTGCCATGATGATTAATGTCTGACTCTCACATACCAAGGGGTTTTGCAGGAAGGTCTTGAGACAATGCCTGTCCAGTAAGTAGCCCCTCATAAAGATGCTTATCTAGCCTCCCCAGGGGTCAGAAAGTCTGAGACGTGACCAGCTACACTGTTTTACCCTCAGAGCTTGCTCTAGAAAGGATATTTTCTAGAAGGAGGATGTGAGGATGCACCGTCTGGTGCCGCCCAAGATATCACTCCTGTTGTTAAGTCCCCAGTAAATATTTTCTTTCGGAGCAATTGGATTTGTCAACCTCTTTCTTTCTTTTTTTTTTTTTTTGAGTTGGAGTCTCACTCCGTCCCCCAGGTCGGAGTGCAGTGGCATGCTCACAGCCACCACAACCTCAACCTGCTGGGCTCAGGTGATCCTTTTGCCTCAGCCTTCCAAGTAGCTGGAACTACAGGCACGCGCCTCCATGCCCAGTTATTTATTTTTTAAAATTTATTGTAGAGATGAGGTCCTACCAAGTTGCCCAGGCTAGTCTTGAACCTGTGGGCTCAGGCAATCCTCTCACCTCGACTTCTAAAGTGCTAGGATTATAGGCGTGAGCAACTGTGCCAAGTCTGTCAGCCTTTCTTCCGCTCCTCATCTCCCTCGGTCTTTCGGGGTGGGTTTGCCTAGACTGTGGAATGATGGTGGACTGGCACACGCTCAGAATTTCCAGTAGAGCACGGTGGCTCACGCCTGTTATCTCAGCACTTTGGGAGGCTGAGGTGGGAGGATTTCCTGAGCTCAGGAGTTTGAGACCAGCCTGGGCAACCTAGTGAGATCTTGTCTCTACAAAAATAAAAATTAAAAAAAATTAGTTGGGTATAGGTGTGAGCCTGTTATCTGAGAGGTTGAGGTGAAGGATCGCCTGAGCCTAGAGGTCAAGGCTGTGGTGATCCATGTTTGTGCCACTGCACTCCAGCCTGGGCGACAGAGTGAGAGTCGACTTGAAAACAAACACACACAGAACACTTAGAATTCCTATGGGCATTCCTATGTACACAGCCCTCGCACACACCACACCAGAGCACACATATCCACGATGCACACACACATTACAGAGCACAATATACCCTGCCCCTTCCCAGTAAAGCAAACAACCGTATCTTTCTCGCCATTTCTTACTCTGGCCTTTGGCTTGGGTCGACAAAGACTAGAGCATTAAGCACTCATGATAAGAACTCCACCCTTGGAAGCCCCTAGAACGGGGATTCCTGGCAGAATTCGCAGTGCAGGAGCAGTGAGGGAGGGGGGTCAGAGCAGTCCCTTCCCGGGAATCACACTTGGACTCACCGGCCCAGGGTGCAACACCCCAAGTGAACGGCAGGGGGTGACCGAGATCCATGACTGTCTCCAGGTGTATTCTAGGAAGCTGCCTGGTTTGTGTAAGCGTGTGGTTTGTCTCTAGGTGTGTCTGAGGGAGAGGGCAGGTCCTAGGGACTCCTCGTAGGGGTTGAGTTGAGTTGAGTAAAGTGGTTCTAGGGACCACTTTACTCAGGCTCCAATGCCCTGGCACAGGGTTGGCACTCAATTCATGTTAAATGAGTGGACGAATTAACAAATGAATGAATGAACCAGTGAATGAATGATTGGGAATAAAGGGAGAGGAAATAACCTAACAGAAAGAAGGTAGAAAGAGAAGAATTAGGAGGGATGGACCCAGACAGATCAGGAAGGAGTTGGGGGAAAGAGAAATGCAAGCAAGTCCTATGGCCGGGAGATGCCAAGGGGTCGCAGGGTGAAGTAGGGGAAGGGCTCAGTCAGCCAGCCTTGGCACCTGGCCTGAAGGGTCGCCTCCTCCTGGATGCCTCCCACTACTGCCTACTGCAATGCTCCCCGTCTTTCAGGGCTGGGCGGCACTGGCACTTCTTCAGGAAGCCCTCCCTGAGCTCCCAGTGAGATCAGTTCCCCTTGACTCTATGTTCCCAAAGCTTTAGGTGGATGCTACCAGGACCCCTGTGCTCTGGTTACCATACAGGCAGTGGAGTCAGAAAGACCCAGGTTGGTTTGAATTCCCACTCAACCACTCTTTTTTTTTGGAGTTGGAGTCTCACTCTGTCGCCCACGCTGGAGTGCAGTGTCACGCTCATGGCCACCGCAGCCTTGATCTGGTGGGTCAGGTGTTCCTTCCGCCTCAGCCTTCCAAGTAGCCGAAACTACAAGCACATGCCACCATGCCCGGCTAATTTTTTGATTTATTGTAGAGGTGAGATCTCACCAAGTTGTCCAGGTTGGTCTTGAACCCATGAGCTCAGGCAGTCCTCTCACTTCAGCCTCCCAAAGTGCTGGGATTATAGGCATGAACCACTGCGTCTGGCTCCTCAACCCCTCTTGAGTGGTCTTGGCCAAGATACCGAACCTCTCTGTGCCTCAGTTTCCTCAGTTGGGGTAGCACCAATAGCTCCCTCACAGAGTTTTGGTGAGAATTTGAGCAGGTCAAGCACTCAGCACAGGGCTTGGCCTGTAGGAAGCACTGAACAGAGGGCAGCAGGGTGGCTCTCACGTTCCCGAGAGTCCTGACTCATGTGGTCTGTGCCATGGTCAAGCTGTCTGCCCCACCCTGGTTTCAGAACATATTGTTATCAGAGTGCACAGTGGCCTGTGAATGTCTGCTCCCTGCAACACCTATCTTTACTTAATTCATTTCGTGACATGTACGAGGACATCTTTTTCAGTGTTGCTTGAAATAAACGAAACATAATTGGAAACAACTTAACTGGATGTGTATTGATGGGAGGATGGATGAATCATGGTGTATTTGTAGAATGTGATGGAAAACAGGGAAAATGATTGAAGCAGAGCCACATGTATCAATATGGATAGATCACTGAGTAAAAAAGCAAAGGACAGAATAATACATTCAGTCTAATGCCATCTGCATAACATTTGAATACATGCAAATCAGTGCTGTGCCGTGTATAGCAGTGTGTAGGAACAGGATGAATATGTACAGCAAAGATTATCGGAGATTCGACGGTACCACCCTCTGAGAAGGGGGCGTGGAGGTGACAAGGGCTGCAGGCGGCTCCAGCGCATCTAGAAGCTTCTCTTGCTTTGTGTTCCTTGAATATGGTGAAGGAGGGGAATTAGCATGAAGCTTTCTCTATTTTAATCCCACAACAACCCTAAGTGTGAGACAGGATGGAGCCACTGAGGCTGGGGAGGCGTGGTGAGAGGCAGAGGTGGGAATTGAACCCAGGTCTCCTGACCCCAGCTGTTCTCTCTGCCCAAGCAGGCTGTTAGTGGTAGTTTCAGGGGTGAGGAAGGTGCCCGAGTTGTCGGAGCAGAGCAGCTGGGCTCTGCCAGGCTGGGCAAGGAGGGTGAGTTTTGGCCCCCTGGGACCAGGGCTCAGCTCACGCCTGGCAGGAACCTGGGTCCAGGCCAAGCCCCAGGGAGGTTTCCTGCCGTCTGGTCTGTTTCCTGACACTCTCCTGGTGGAGTCAGAGGTCAGGGCTGGGGCCAGGCTTGGGCAGGGTCTCTACTGCAGGAAGTGGAGGCCTCTGAGCCTCTAATCCAGCTTGCCTCCTGCCGCCTCCCTCACCTCCCAGGGAATACAGGGGTACAGGCAGGAGGGGGTGCCTTGAGTGAGCGCCAGTCCTGAGGAGAGCCCAGGCTTTATGACCATTATCCCTAAGCTCTTCCGGCCAGAGGTGTTCCAGGACCCTGCTTGGCAGTCACTCATTTTCCCTCTTTCTCTCCCTCCCTTCCACGAACTCACTAAGTGCCAGTACCCTGTGCTGGGTACTGGGAAGACAGGGATGGAGAGACAGCCCCTACCTTCCAGTGGCTCAGAGACTGGTAGAGAGGAGATTTGCTGTGTAAATAAGCAAGCACCTAACAGACACTCAATACATCTATAGATTGAAGCAAATAAAAACTACCCAAGGGCTGCTAGAGACTGGCTCCTGTGGCCTAGAGAAGGGCCAGGACTTGCTCAAGGCCATAGAGCAGTTCGATGTCATAGCTCCTACTGTCGTGCCCGGCCACAGTTGAAACCAGAACCCGGGACTCCAGCACATCCAGGATTCTCCCTACTGCTCCCACCCTGCCTTTTTTCTTTCTTTCTTTTCCCAAGTTGATTACTCTGAAAAAGTTCAAGGGTACAGAAAAGTTTAAAGACCAGAACCATGCCCCTTGGGAACCCACCCCCAGGCTTGTCACCCTCACAGTGGTCATGGCGTCTCCCTTCCCAGTCTAAGCCAGACACTCCTTGTTTTCTGGAACACATTTCTTTTGTGGGTAAGAGCTTTTCGAAAGGAGGCGGGAGGTGTTTCTCCAATTCTTTTTCTTTTTTTAGAAAGCAGGATTTACTGAGAGGACAGAAAAGCTGCCACAGTGAGAGGGGACCAGAGGCAGTTGCCCTCTTTTTTCTTTTTTGAGTAGAAGTCCACTCTGTCACCCAGGCCGGAGTGCAGTGTCACACTCATGGCCACTGCAGCCTCGACCTGCTGGGCTCAGGCGATCTTCCCGCCTCAACCTTTCAAGTAGCTATAACCACAGGTACTTGACAGCATGCCTGGCTAATTTTTGGATTTACTGTAGAGATGAGGTCTTACCAAGTTGCCCAGGCTGGTCTTGAAACCCTGGACTCAGGCAATCATCTCACCTCCACTTACCAAAGTGCTGGGATTACAGACATGAGCCACCACGCCCGGCTCTCCAGTTCTTTGACATTAACTGGGCGTCCACCAATTCCATTTGTTCTTGAGACTGTCTACCTGATTTCAGCATGAGAGCCCACACGTTAAGGGGCTCAGGGCTCAGTCCCATAAGGTTGACCCCACTTTACACACCAGTTGCCAGGCCTGGGGGGCCGCCTCACTGACCCGTCATTCCGAACCCCCAGCTGTACATTGCAGGTTCCTATGACCCCCCTCCTCAGGCTTGATAATTTGCTAAAACAGCTCACAGAACTCAGGAAAGCACTTTGCTCACCTTGACTGGTTATTGATAAAGATACAAATGAACAACTGGCTGAAGAGGCATGTGGGGCCGTGTCCGGAAGGGTCCTGAGACTCACCGATGCCAATGAGGAGAATGACAGGCCTGGAACAGGCTTTAGGGGCCACTTGGTCCCAACTCCTCCCTTTTCGGTTGGACAAACGGAGACCCAGCTCACTCAGTCACTTAATGACAGAGCTGGATCTAACAAGCTTCCTCATCTGTCTAATAATGATGACATCAGCCAGTGTTGACCGAGAGCCTACTGCCTGCCAGGGACCAGCCTCATGGGCAGATATTATTCTGAGTTTACGGATAAAGAATTTGAGACTCAGGAAGGGATGTAACTCGCCCAAGCTCCCACAGCTGCTATATTTGGTCCAAAGCAGAACCTCAACACTGAATTCCTCTCCTGGGAAAGACAGGCTTTCACCTTACAATGTTGTTGAAAGGATGCTGTCACCTAAGGCATATTTACAGGAAGGAAAACATTGTCAGCTGCGGCTTCCGTGTCGCATTGTAGTGCGGGTGGCAGAAGAAAGCCTGCTCCTTTGTAAAGGAAAATGCCTTTGTCTGGAAGGTGAGCCCCCAACCCCACCCCAGGTGAGGATCCAGGGAGCCCGAGTCATTTTGCGGAGTACAAGAAAGAACTGGGACCTGTAATCCCAGTACTTTGGAAGGCTAGGGCAGGAGGATTGCTTGAGCTCAAGGGTTTGAGACCAGCCTGGGGAACTTGGCAAGACTCCGTCTCTATTTAAAAAAATCAGAACAAGGCCAGGCTCGGTGGCTCAGCCTGTAATCCCAGCACTTTGGGAGGCTGAGGTGAGTGGTTTGCCTGAGCCCGCGGGTTCGAGATCTGCCTGGGCAACTTGGCGAGACCTCGTCTCTACAATAAATCAAAAACCAGCCGGGCGTGGTAGCGCGCGCCTGTAGTTCCAGCTACCTGGAAGGCTGAGGTGGAAGGATCGCTGGAGCCCAGTAAGTCAAGGCTGTGGTGGCTGGGAGCGTGCCACTGCACTCTGGTCTGGGCGACAGAGTGAAACACCGACTCAAAAAAAAAAAAAATCAAAATATTAGCTGGGTGTAGTGGCGCATGCCTGTAGTCCCAGCTACTCGGTAGACTGAGGTGGAAGGATCATCTGAGCGCAGGAAATTGAGGCTGTGGTGAGCTGTGATCATGCCATTGCACTCCAGCCTGGGTGACAGAGTGAGATCCTGACTCAAAAAAAAAAAAAAAAAAAGATAAAGAACCGGAAATGTTGGCTTTTCTCGTCAACAGCGAGAAGCTAGCCAACTATTGAGGTACAGCAGCCTGAGGATGGGAGGCCTGTGAGAGTGGGTGCCTCAGGATAGGGGCAGCAGGAAGGGGGAAGATGGGGCAGGGTCTCCAGAGGGAGTAGTGGTCACAGTGGGGTGGGGCAGGGACAGAGTGTGGCTTTGCTGAGAGAAGATGACAGTCACAGAAGGTCGAGTGGCGAGGGGGTTAGAATGGATCCAGAAGCAGAGATTCAGAGTGAGGGGTGACTGGAGGCCATGACAGCCCCCTGGGCTTTCGCTGATACTGCAGGGAGGGCCCTGAGCTTCCCATGGCACACAAAGGAGCCTTGAGTTGTCACATCTGATGACTAAAGGAAAGGGCTTTGCTTCGGGTGCACCTGTCAGTCGTGGAAACTTGAGCCCAGCGTCTCCACTCAGTAAATGCTTGATACGTGGCCACTGTCGCAGAGGCCATGGAGTGCCAGGTGGGGTTAGAGGGCAGTCCTGAGCCAGACTGCTCGGGGCCACATCTTGGCTGTGTTCCCTGAGGCATGTTAATTCACCTCTGCCCTTCACTTTCTTATCTGAAAAAAACGGGCATGGCTCATTAATGCCTGCCACTTCAGGTTGAAATGAGGAATCAATGAGTGAATGTGTGGAAAGCTAAGACTTAGCACAGCACCTGGGACACAGCTAGCATTCAATACATAGAGGCCATTATGATTATGGAGTTAGGGATGCGGAAACAGGTTAAAAAAGCTGAACATCTGGCCGCAGCCACACAACTTCAGTGGTATGCGGGTGACCAGATCTCCAACAAAATAAAACAAAAGTCCATGGGCGGGGTGATGGCTCATGACTGTTAGCCCAACACTTTGGGAGGCCAAGGCAGAAGGATCACTTGAGGCCAGGAGTTTGAGATCAGCTTGGGTAATGTAGCGAGACCAAGTCTCTATGAAAATTAAAAAAAAAAAACAACAGTTCTGATTTGTCACATATGCCAACTCCTGTGGTGTAAATATTCCCATGGTGGCTGATTTCAAGTTACCTGTGGTTTACTAGCCATTCACCCAATTTCATAATATTTATCATGGGCTCTATGAGCCAGCACACAGCTGCAGCAGCTTGTCAGTAGATTGAATGTCTTGTACTGTGCCTGGAGCCCTGGGAGCCCTTCGTAAACATTTGCTATTATTGGCAAGCCAGTCAACTCCAGGTGTTCACTGATTGCCCCCCTTACTCCCATTTCATAGAATGGGAGACTGAGGTTTGGGGAAGTTCAGCTACTTAGCCCAGGTCACAGCACAAGCCCGTTCCTTGCTGTGTGTCCTACCCATGGGCACTGTCTTCTCTCAGCAAGGTTGCACGTAAGCCTACATACACCATCGCCCTGCTCCCCGCTTTGAGGGAATTTCCCAGGTCCCATAAAGATGGGAGCCCTGCCCCCTCCCAGCTGAGCGGCTCTACCCCCAAAGCCCTGAGGTAGCTTGGCAGGAGGGACGCTCTTGTTGTCTGCTGGCTCCCACCAAGCCACACCTACTCGGTGCTCCTGCACTCAGACCTGTCCCGGCTTGTGCCTGCCACATGTAGGGTAGGGGAAGTACCGTTTCTGGCAGCTGCTGAGCTGAGGGCCCTTATCCTTGAGGGTGTTAGGTAGTGAAAGTACGTGACTCATTGTGCTTGGTGGGTGGAAGGCTGCGGTCTGGGGAGGGTCAGACCCTAGCCCAGGAAAGATTTCTCGGTCCTGCAGGCCAGCTGGCTGGATGCCAGGTAAGTGCTCAGGCCACACCACCAATAGTCAGTCCCCTGAGGCTGGTCCCTGGTGCCCATCAGGTAGGGTGGGAGAGCTCTTGGCTCTAGCTGTCCGCTGGGCTGACTTGGGTGTCACACACACATGGCTGTGGAGCCGAGCTTCCAGAGCCACGTGGCTCAAGGGACAAGGGGACACTCATTCCCCATCTCGGTCCCCAGGGCAGGAGAGAAACTGCTGAGCGGCAGGTGAGGCGTTAACGAGCAGCATCTGGGCTAATGGGGCAGGGTCCTGAGTGCTCTGGAGAAGGGGGCTGTTCCGCCCCCTGGGGACACCCAGAGGAATGAGATGCCCTCGAACTCTTCCTGCTTGGAGTGGGAGAAGGGCCCTTGGTTGGTCTTGCTGGGGCACAGGAAGGGTGAGGGATGTCAGGGGACTGTGGTTCCTGCAGGGAGGGGGAGTTGGGCGAGAAGAGAGAGAGAGGGAGGGGGGCAGGAATGGTGGAAAGCCCACCATTTGCAACTGGCTTGACAACGGAGCAAAGGAACCCAAGGCTGGAGGTGGCAGGGCAGGGGTGCTGTAGCTGCTGTGCGGGATGGGGCACCCCACCCCCCAGGACATTCGGAGACCCTGGCATCATCTCCAAAGTGCTAGGGAGCGGGGCAGCTGTGCTTGGCTGGGTGGGGGAGGAAGGGAGCCCGTGGAAGGTGGGTTACAGATGCCCACCATCCAGTCTCCAGGCTGGACCCCTCTTGTGCTGCTTAGTTCTCAGGGCCACTTACGGATTCCCTGCTGAGTGAGAGGTGGCCTGCCCTCTCTCTCTCACTTAAGCCAGCAGGCACCGGAGCCAGAAGGCCGGGTTCTCGTTCGAGCCTGCTGGGTGAGCTTGGGCAAGTCTCTAGCCCTCTCTGAGCCTGGATGACCTTATCTGGAAAACAGAATACCTGCCTCTTAGAAGTGCTGTGTGGATTAAATGAGAGGGGGGCTGGGAAAAACCTGGCACCGACAAGGTCGGGTTCCATGGCGCATAGTAGGTGCCCTGCCAATGTCAGCTTCTTGAGGATGAGCCTGGGAAAGAGGAGGGCAGACCTCTTCGTCATGTGCCCTCATCATGTGTCCCGCCCTGGAGTCAGCTGGGCTCCAGCCTGGAGTTAGGCGGGGCTGTGACAGCCCTGATCTAAGGACAGAACCTCCCCTCCTCCCACACTCGACTCCCAGCCCCTCTGACTCTGAAGGCCTCTGTGGCCCTCAGTGGGCCTGGGGTCCCCTGCAGGGAGGAGGCTGGAGAGGGACTGTCCTGATCTTATAGGACACAGCCTGTCGTTCGGGGAAGTGAAGAAATAGCACATTCTTCCTGAAATAATTGTCCTGGAGCTATTTCCGGCGGCTCTTAGTCCCCAGTCCAGAAATGGCCGGTGATCTTGGTGCCTGGGTACCTTCAGAACAGACAGCCCAGAGGCCAGCCGGCTCCCAGCCCAGAGCTGAATCAAGCCCTGGCTCAGGCCTCACACGGGAACCGTGGGCATCGCTTGCCTATTTCCCTGTGCTGCTTCACACCCCTCTTCCTCCTTCTGGGCAGTCCTCTGAGGCCTCCTCTTGCCCCCTGCTTCAGCAGCCATAACTCCCCAACCCTAGGCAAAAGGCTCTTCACTCTCAGTAATTGTGGATTGGGAGAGACTCACATGGGGTCGGGGCAGGGAGTGTTGGGGGTATGTTTCTGAAGCTAAAACCCTTTGTAATCCTGGATCTGGTCATCAGGAAACATCAGATAAATGCAAGTCAGAAAACATCCTCCAAAACAACTGGCCTGCACTCTTCAAGAATGTCAGTGTCATAAAAGACAGGAAAGACGACTATTACAGTCTAAAGGAGACTAACAAGACATGAGAATGAAATGCAACGCCCCATCCTGGATGGGAAAAGTAATTGCCGTGAAGAACATCAGAAGGACTGCTGGTGAAACTTGCATGTGGACTGGATATTAAATAATAGTACTTTATCAATATTGAACACCCTGGATTTGATCATGACAGTGTGCACATGTTAGAAACGTCCTTGTTTTCTCAGCATGAGATACACACAGAAGTGGTCGGGGTAAAAGTTGCCCCTGCCTTCAAACTTAATCTCAGAATAATACTAAGTATGTCTGTATGGGGAGCAAGAAATGTGGCAAAAGTGTAAATATTACAATTTATGGATTTGGCTGAAGAGTATATGGGAAGTCATTGTCATAAAACATACAACGGTGTGTTCAACATTTCACGGAAGAAAATGATGAAGAGAGTCTTTCCTGGCAAACACCAGGAGCCCTCAAAGGAGATCTCTGTCCGTTCGTTCAACAGGTTGTACTGGTCCCTTAGGGACCAGTCCCCAATGAGGGGCATGGGATAACAAGAGGAGTGCTGAGTTTTGCTCCCTGAAGCGTCCTCAGGCTCTAGCCAGAGCTGGGCATGTAATAGGTGCTCAGCACAGGACTGTTGACTGCACGCTGGAGAAGCGAGAAGGGATGAAAGAAATTGCTATTATGCCCAAGAACGGGTCATCATGAAGGAAAGCACTTGAGGAAGAGGGGATCCATATCCGCCGACCCAATGAGAAAGAGACTGGTGTTGATCGCAGCAGGAAGGAGTTCTATTTGCGCTGGTAGAGAACTTCCTGGCTCTCAGTGTAATTAAACATGAGAAAAACAACAAGGAATGCTGGAAAACGGTCACCCCAGCCTTGTTTCAAAAATAGGGCCCATCTGTCCCAGCAGGCTTAGAGTGGCTCTGGCTTGGAGGCAGGGGCCTGACCAGGATGAGCCCGGAGGCCCCTCCCAGCTCTAGGATTCCATGATTCTGTGACATGGCCAGCAGTCTGGAATGGCAGCATGAGGGTATCCCTCGGGGAGTGTGAGAGGAGGGCTTAGTCATCTACCTCCTGAAAGAGTGAGAAGGGAGAGGGCCCTAACGCTGACCCAGCCAGCCGGCCAGGGAAGGGTGGGGCCCCTCAGGGGTTGGACCTCCAGAGCCGCCTAATCTTCCAGGGGAGGAGATGGGGTAAGGTTGAGCCAGGGAGGGAAAAGGCGAGGGTCTGGACATTCCACCCATTTCAGACCCAAAAGACAAGGGCAGCTGAGGGGCCGTGGGCGGGGAAGGGGCAGGCAGCTGTCTCTGGGTGGAGGGGCTCAAACATGGCTCTGTTTTCAGTAGGCAGACGTGGAAAATCAGCATGCGCTGGGAGTGGGGGAGGAGAGAAGCCAGAGCCTTCCTTCTAGCTGGGGATGGGGTGGGGTGAGCATTGGGAAGCCAAGGGACTATAGGGACAAACTGGACTGCCCTGAGCTTGGCTGGGCCCAGGCAGGCCCAGGGACAGGAGGTGGAATTCAGTGGACTGTGCATCTTTCTGGCCCAGTCAGGGTTCTGTCTCTAGAAAGTGCCCGTATTCGGACCAGGGAGAGTCGACACCCTCATGCTCTCTACCTTTTGAGGAAGATGAGGAAATTCCACAGTCAGATAAGGGCAAAGACCGAATCTCTAGAAAGGCTCTAACCTCACTGTCTGGCCCTATTAGTAAAGTCAAGATCCACTTAGTGACAGGGTCAGCTAGCGTCCCTTCTGCCCACCAAGGCCCCCAGCTCAGCAGGCAGAGCAGGTGTGCTGAGATTCCATCCTTAGCAGACCATGGGAATGGTCAAAGTCACCTGACGACATGACATTGTCTGTCAGGGGTCACGAGGCACACCCGAGATGCTACTCGGACCCTACCACTTATAAGCTGTGTGATCTTAGGCAAGTCACGCTATCTCTCCGAGATTCAGTTTCCCCCATCTGTCAACTAGAAACAGAATGGTAATGACCTCCTTGATTTGTAGTGGGAATGAAAGGAGTTAAGTAAGACACCCAGTGGAGGGCCAGGCATGGTGAGAGAACATATGGTATTACAGTGATGCTGACATGCCTTTTTTTTTTTGAGTTAGAGTCTTACTCTCTCGCCCAGGCTCGAGTGCAGTGGCACACTCACGGCCACCCCGGCATCAACCTGCTGGGCTCCAGCAATCCTTCCGCCTCAGCCTTCCAAGTAGCTGGAACTACAGGCGTTTGCTACCACACCCGGATAATTTTTGATTTTATTGTAGAGACAAGGTCTCGCCAAGTTGCCCAGGCTTGTCTCAAACCTGTGGGCTCAGGCAATCCACTCACCTCTGCCTCCCCAAGTGCTGGGATTACAGGCTGAGCCTCTGAGCCCACTCCTTTTTTTTTTTTTGAGTTGGAGTCTCTGTTGCCCAGGCTGAAGTGCAGTGGTATGCTCACTGCAGCCTTGACATGCTGGGTTCAGGTCCTTCCACCTCAGCCTTCCAAGTAGCTGGAACTACAGGCACTTGCCGCTATGACTGGCTAATTTTTATTTATTTGTATATGATAGAAATGAGGTCTCACCAAGTTATCCAGGCTGGTCTTGAACCTGTGGGCTCAGACTATCCTTTCACCTCAACCTGCTAAAGTGCTGGGATTATAGGCATGAGCCACCACACCCAGAGATGCATTTTTTGGCATCAGGTGCATTGTACAGTTGTTAGCTCTTTGATTTGACCTCAAAAGAAAGCTTGTCTCTGCTTGGAATTTTACCATTAGAGATTCAGTCCTTGGCTCCTGTGGTCTTCTGGAGTTGCTGCTTTAAAGATGAAGGAATTTCTGGATGTGGCTACAGCTAAAAGAAGGAGACCCTGCCCTGCTTCTTCTAGGGGTGCTCTTTGGTCTCGGTCACACTGACAGGCTTGCCTTCCTCCCACCTCAGCCTTCTCCTGATGCTTTCTGAAGAGGCTGTCCATTTCCCAGTTTGAGAGTCCCAGTTTGGGAGGAGGAGAGGGACAGAAGCAGGGCAGTTGGGGCCTCTTGGGCCAGAGGGAATACCTGGAGAGCGAGCCTGGAGGGCGGCAACGGGAAGCCCAGGTGTGCTGACTTCTCTCTGTCCTCACCAAGCCCAGGTCACCCACCTCTAGACGCTCGTGCCGCTCAGCCCCGAAGTTTGATCCCCGCAGCCAGGACGATGTCTGGACACCAGGCAAGCCGGTCCAACCCTTCTAGCCCCTGGAGCCATCCCAGCCACATGCCCTTTCCAGCCCGAGCAGCAGGCTGGCCCCAACACACCAGCCTGAAGGGGGTGAGCAGCCCCAAGCACCCCTGCACCTCGAATGGCTCTGGCTTGGACTCTGGCTTGGAGTTCAGCCCTGGCTCCTCCAGGCTCCCTCTGCGGAAGGTCTGCATGGGCCGGCCCTACAACGCCAGGTCCATGGAAACGAGCCACCTGGCAACCCCCAAAGTGGCCAGAAAGCCGGCCTGCCGTGGCAGCCCCTACTGCCTGCTCTGTACGGACCATTCCTCAGACCCCTCCAGCCCCACCTTCCTGGACCAGATCATTAAAGGCATCAATTACCTGGACCGATCCACCAATGCCTTCTACAACAACGGCCACAAGACGTCGCTGGGCCTGCCAAGACTCACAGCCAAATGCCTGGAACGTGCCACCAACACCCACTCCCCAGACCAACTGGACCATGCCTTGCCCCGAAGTCACTCCAGTCCCGGCGCCAGCGTGGCCACCTCTGACAACTTCGCCACCAGCACTTGCATGGTGCCATCCCCCAGGGGTGCCAGTGCCTTGCAGTGCCTGGGCAACTCAGCCAACATGACTGGCCTGGGCCAGTCTCACTGCCAGAACCTCACCCCAACACTGCCACGAAGGGTGGGTCTAAAGCTGCCCGAGCTCCCTCTGTTTGGCAACGGGTTCTTTCCCTTAGGTCCCCTGCCCAAGATCTGGGAAGCCATTCGCTCAGGCTGGAATGCCCCCGAGCCTATCTCCAAGCCCTCAAGCTGGTGGTGACATGGGCCACCTGTGGAATGGGCACATGTCTCTCAGGTTGTAGTTGTGGAAAATAAACTGTCTGCGGCAAAATACTTCTTCCAAGACTTTGTTGGGGGTAAATGGCCATTTAGATCGGGGATTACAAATGCAAGGGCCTCTGGGGCCAGGCAGGTAAAAGTGAAACGAGTGAACTGGGCTGGGTGGCAGTAGGGAGGAGTGGAGACTGTGACTGAGTGGAGTGGGATTACTTAGTCTAAGCCCAGTTCTCAAATGGGTTGTGACCTTCACAAGAGAAGCCAAGGCTACGATTTTTTTTTTTTTTTTTTTG